>NW_022589786.1:4364630-4447367 GCF_004348235.1 Phoca vitulina
TTCCTTCCTTCCTTCCTTCCTTCCTTCCTTCCTTCCTTCCTTCCTTCTTTCCTTCCTTCCTTCCTTCTTTCCTTCCTTCCTTCCTTCCTTCCTTCCTTCCTTCCTTCCTTCCTCCCTCCCTCCCTCCCTTCCTCCTTCCCTCCCTTCCTTCTTCCTTCCCTCCCTCCCCTCCTCCCTCCCTCCCTCCCTCCTTCTCTCTTTCTTTTTATGGTAAGAACAGATAACATGAGATCTACCTCTTAACAAATGTTTAAGATTATAGCACAATATTGTTAACTATAAGCACAATGTCATACAGCAGATCTCTAGAATTTCATCTTGCATAACTGCATAACCCCCCCAGTTTTATTGAGATATAATTGACATATAATATTGTGTTGGTTTAAGGTGTACAACATAATGATTTGATGTACATATATATTGCAAAGTGATTGCCAAAATAAGTTTAGTTGACATCCATTACCTCCCATAGGCACATTTTTTTTTCTTGTAATGAGATGATTACCTATTTAATGCCATGACTCAGTAACACCTGAATAATTCTGCTTACCACCAGGGGTACAGGTCTTCCACTCAGGGAAGTATTGCTCTTTACTATTCTTATGCTGTTTATCACTCAGGTACGTATTTTATTATTTCAATGGGAGACAAATAGCTAGGCTTCATCACAAAACAGTCCATCTGATTCCCCCCACTCATGGAAGCCATTCTCCAGCTGACTAGTGAGGTGGTTTCCCAATTTGCCCATGTGATACAAACCCTAAGTTCTGTCAAAGAACACAGTTTCAATAGGTAGACTGCAGTTTAAAAATAGTTCTATTAGAAGTAGCCAAGGAAACTACCTAAGCATAATTAAAATTTATGTTATATTGCTGAGAGAAAAAATTGGGGCACAAAATTGTATATTCACTTCAATCTTACTATGGCAAAAAGATGCACCAAAAAGATAAGAGGGGCGCCTGGGTGGCTCAGTCGTTAAGCTTCTGCCTTCGGTTCAGGTCATGGTCCCAGGGTCCTGGGATCGAGCCCTGCATCGGGCTCCCTGCTCCGCGGGAAGCCTGCTTCTCCCTCTCCCACTCCCCCTGCTTGTGTTCCCTCTCTCACTGTGTCTCTCTCTGTCAAATAAATAAATAAAATATTTTTAAAAAAAGATGGAAATACACAAAATTATTTTGTCTGTGCAGAAAACTATGGCTGAGTGCTATTTTCTTCTTTATATATTCCTGCTTCTCTCATGTTTTAAAAAATGAGCATGTGTTATTTCTATAATCAGAAGAATAGTTTAAAACTAATCTTAACTTATCTGGAAAATAAAATTAATACCTCCATCAATGGGGTTGTCAATGAGATAAAATGAGATAGAAGACGTGAGTATGCTTCATAAATCACAAAAAGTAAGCAATTAATGGGTTAGAATTTGTATTATTGTTCTTCAGTGATGCAGATTTCTGTCGCATGGCGAAGTATGACAACTTCTGTTTCTTAAAAAAAAAAAATGCAAAAGCTCTGATTTCTGGAAAGCATATAAGCAATAAATGAACATTATACTCTGTGAGAGCAGAAAGCAAGTCACGTTCATTTTGTCCCTCCACAACATCTAGCTCTATGGAGTATTAACTTTATTAAAGATAATAATAATTATTTAATATCATTAATTATGAATTATCAAACATTAAAACTATCATTAATAATTAGTTGGATACTAGATATTGACATTTTAATTAACACTCATCAATGATAGCAATAAACCCTTGGCATTCATATAATATTTTACAGTTTATAACATGTATTAACATACATTTTCTCTTTTAATCTTTACAAAGACTTTCTGGCACAGGGAATATTGTTCCAGTTTTCGAGAGGGGAAAACCATATAACAGATATGAAATCATGATATGGCCTTAACAGAAAATGTTACTCCTAAATGTAATTCCTAAAACTGTGCCATACATCTTATAAGGTATCTATAGGTCCCTTCTATTGTAAAGGCACAAAGATACTACATGGACTTCATAAGCATCTTTTACAAATATGGTTGTTGGTGAATTTATATAATATGTATAGAAATTCTTCCATAACTTAAGTAGGCCCTTAGTTATTATTCTTACCATCTTCGGAAGTGTATTAAGTTAGGTTATTATAATCCCAGAGAATGCTCTAGAAATGGTATTTGCCAAAGCTTAGAGAACCTGGCATTTGATTTACTTGCAAATTCATGCCTCTGGTGCTTTTTCTTATTGTCAGAGACTCTTCCCTCATGCTCTGGACTCATGGCCAAGCCTCTCACCTTTGAGGAGGGAGTAGTGGACCTCAGCATTGGCTCCCCGGTCACCATCCATGGCTCGGACCTGGAGCAGCTCTGTGCCAGGGGCCGTGGTGTCAGGAACACTTGCTTCATAGTGGAGCTGGGTGAAGTGGGGTGGGTGGAGGTTTCCATCCTCTACGTAAATGGACACCCACACAAAGTTCCTCTTGATGGGCATCTCCTGGTCTCGGGCCTATGGGCCCAAGGGGATAATTCCATGAGCAGCAAATGGAATGGGAGGAGGCAGGGTTAAATTAAGGTCAATGAAATACAAGGCCAGTGAAAAACATACCTAATTGTAACTTTCTGTATTCATTTAAATTTTGCTCTCATTTATGCTCTCTTTTTTAAAAAATAAATTTATAAATTAGTGATTATTAGGCTTAGCTATTTTCATGGATAATCCCACTTTAGGAGAAAGGCAGAAATAAGCACAGAAACAGTATTTTCCAAATTAGGTCTCAGAGACTATTAGTTCCTCAAGATGTTAACATGTTACGCAGGGAAAAAAAATTCTATGTTCGACTAAATTTAGGGGGCACTAAATTAAATGAAGTTAAAGTTTTTTTTGCTGCACTACTTTGCAGAGCCTTTAATGTATATTTATATGCCCAGAGGATGATAAACTAGCACATAAAACCCTGCACCTTGAGTCAGGGAGGCTGGCTTTGATTCTGGTTCCATCATAAAGAACTGTATGATGGTGAGCAAGTCTCTGTCCCTCTGTGGGCCTCAGGTGTAAGATGAGAGAAGTGGGTCAGGTCAGGGCTGGGACACAGTGAGACACATGAGGCACACAGGGCATAGATTGAAGGAGGCTCCCTCTCAGGATCACAAAAGTGCGGGCACAGAACCCTGAAAGGGAGTCCTTCAACGTTAATGCCCCGCATGTCTCACTTCCTCACCCCAGTGCTTGCTCTAGGGGGGGATGGTCTTTGGTCCTTCCCAGCTTGACACGATGTCAGTCCCCATTGTGGTCATGCAGTCATGGAGTGGGGTGAAAACTTTTGGGGGGTATTTGGAGTGAACCCAGAGAAAGCTGGGGTTGTGGGAGATTCCTTGGCAGCTCTCCCCTCTTCTTTACTCTCAGGCATCCCTAATGGAAGGTGCCCCTGGCCGGCTGTAAAATGTCACATTTCATGTCATGGGTCATCATGAGCATCAGTACACCTGGCTTGTCAGGGGAAAGGGAACCTTCAGCATGCCTCTGTGCATGTCCACCCCCACACATCCACATACAAGTACATCTTTCCCTGATCTCTCAGCTTACTCACCATAACTGTCAGTGTGTGCTGGGAGGGGCCCAAGCCCAGGTCCAACCTCCCCACAGTTACCAAGACACCACTGCTTGGGTCCAGCTGGAAGAGGCTGGCACTTTCCGGGTCTTGGCTGCCATGTAGGGTATAGATTAGGCCCTTGCCCTTGTCTGGATCCGTGGCCTGGACTCGGAGGAGCTCCACCCCAGGCAGTGTATCCTGGGGAACTCTGACTTCATAATGAGCCTCCAGAAACTGGGGCCGATGGTGGTTAACATTGGCAATCATGAAGATGTAGACCTAGGGAGGAGAATGAGAGAGAAGGTAGACCGTAAGCTCTAGGGGGTCAGTGACCTTGTCACATGTCTGGTTCTTCACCATATCATCTGTGCCTAGCACAGTGCCTGGCACACAGCTGTTACTCAATAAATATTTGTTGAATGAATGATAGGATTTCAAAATCACAAGGCTTTGAAATAACATGCAGTCTAGTGGTTTTCAAAAGCAAAATTCTGATCCAAAGGGCCTTTTCTTCAAGTGAATTTTTTTGTGAAATTCCAAAAACATCTGAAACAGATAAAACTCTGGCTGAAACCATGGTAGAAATCCAGAGCCCCACTTACTGTCCTTTATCGTACCCCTGGTAGTCCCTATGGAACTCTATCTTTAATTGAAAACTGCTCATTTAGACAAAGCCCTTGATTACACAGAGATCCACACAGAGAAACAAGAATTGTCCCAAGAGCACAGAAGTAGAAAGTGTATCAGGTAAGACTGGAAGGCAAAACCTTGATTCCAAATTCAGTGCCCTCTGAGCTATACCACATCCATTGAAATTCTTCTGCAGCTTCATCCCAACCAAGGAGGCCTCCCATCCCCTCTCAGCTCAGGGGTCCCCGGGGCGGCCTCTAACCTGAGTGGCAATGGTGTGGGACCCATCGGTCACCTCCACGGTCAAGTTATAGCTCGACCTCCTCCTTGTGTCGAGAGGCTTGGCGATGACGATGCTGCCCGTGGTCTTCTCAATATCAAAGTCCATGTCCTTGTCACCACCTAGAGTGGGAGCAGGGGGTAAAGCACATGCACCCTCAGTGATGGGGGCGGTAGTACTGTCCTGGCATTCGGCCGGCAGATTGAGAGGAGGTGGTAGTAGATCCTGTCAAGTTATTGTCAAATTTTTTAGCATCTAAGTGATTATACAGAAAAAGATAGACTTATAAGGACTGAAGAGTACCAGAGGACGTCCAGTATTTGCCATAGAACGCGTTCTGCTGCCAGGACTGAAGCAGGCAGGAATGATGGAGCTCTACCTCATGGTTTATAGGACAGTCTGCAGAGTCTAAAGGTGCCTATATGCAGGAAAGAATGAAACTAACTCTGTTCAACATGAGGGAATTGATTTCATAAGCTATACAAATCTAAAATATAGAATCAATATGCAGCTATTTAAATGTCTACTAAATAGAAATCTGTTTAGTGGCATGGAAATATGTTCACGTTATATTATATTTTAAAAGGTTATAAAACAATACTTTAATATAATCCTAAGTGCACGTGTGTGTGTGTGTGTGTGTGCGTGAAGAAAAACAACTAAACGGAAAGACATCAACATTTTAGCAGTGGATTATCTTCTAACTGGTTGGAGTTTTTGGTGATTTTAATTTCTTCTCACATTCATTGGTGCTTCCTAAGGGATCTACAGAGTATACATGTTAATTTTGTATGAAAGAAAGAAAGCCAAACAGGAAGAACAGTGAATCAGAATTAAAAGTAGATCCAGGAGGTCAAAAAGCTTGGGACAGGTGTACAACCAATCTCTGAACCAGGCTGGGATTCTCTATAATAAGACTCCATGGTTCATGTGGTCCTGAAACTCTCAGAGATTCTCAACCTGGAATCCCTGGGTGGGTTTCAGAGAATCTATAAATCCTTATATTTGTATGCAAACGTGTGTGTGTGTGCACATGCAAATCTTTCTGGGAAGAGGGCCTGAGCATTCATTAGATTCTCAAACGATTCATCAGATTCCCAAAGGGATCTGTGATTCTCCTCTCCCCAGATATTTTAACAAAATCTTGGTTTAGAGACAGAAAGAAATTTCAGAGAAGACCATGAGAGCTTGGACCCAAGTTGTTTCCTATAAAGAGAATGGATCATGAGGATGCAACCTGGGATTAGAACATTAAGCATGGCCCCAGGGTACAGCAGTCCTCAGACTCCTGGTGAATGATGTCAGCTCTGCATGGATCTCACATTGAGGCAGGAGAGGAAACACAAAACTTGTGCTTTCTCCTGAGTCTCCCAGGCCCTTGGGGTAATTGAGGTTCTGTCCAACTCTGGTTAGGGGGGGCACCAGCAAGGCCATGGAGGCTCTCCTCTCATGAGATCATAGCTGGTGTGAAAGGCAAGTTTGGCAGAAGTGGTGCTTCTACTCACCCGCTCCCCCGGAGAATAAGGGAAGAGACAGTCACCACTCATAGCCAAAGGGGGGGTTCTGGGGAGCATGACCTGAATGAGAGCACTGAGAAGGACTGTTCTGTGAGGACCAGGGCTGGGCTATAAGGTTGGGAGGGGCTGGCCCTCCCAGGGCTCTCACCGGAGATGTTGAACCAGAAGAGACCGGGTCGGCCCTCCACACTGATGACGCCCACCATATGGTTCACGGGGTCTGTCTCCATGACTGTAAAGCTGTAGTGGGGCTCGTCAAAGGCCAGTGGTATGGAGGAGGACCGGGGCTGGGGGATCCACTCGATGTGTAGCCGGACACTGGCTGAGAGTGGTGGCTGCCCACTGTCTGTTGCTTTGATCTGAAAAGAAGCCAAACCTGAAATTGAGGCTTTGTCTGTAGGGTTGGGGCCAAGAAAAAGAAGACCCGGGTGGTCAGCCAAGAGACAGAGTGCCCTGTGACTGGTGGAGCTGGACTTTTAGCCATTCATCCATTCATTCAACACACTGTAAACAGGCACCATGCTAGTTGCTGCAGGCACCGTGGTGAACAAAACAAATAACCTGTGCTCAAGAACTCCATGTGTAGGGAAAAAATAGTCAGAGCCACCACTAACTGAAGCCTTACTGTGTGCTAGTTCCCAAGCTGGACTTGGCATACATGGGCCCTTCTTAACAACCATAAACATAAACTAAATAGAATTTATGGAACTCTCACTAGTATCTGGCCCTGCTCTAAGAGCAATATGTGCAATATCTAATTTAATTCTCATGACAACCCTGAGAGAGGTACCGTTATATCTCCCTTTGGCAGGAGGAAATGTATTCAGCTGCCAGGGATTATCTGCCTGGCCAGCAATGAGGCTGGGGTTGGATTCAGGCTGTCCGACACAAGAGTCCATGTCTTAACCACTTGTTATTTGGCTTCCTACAAGGAAAATGTTCTTATCCCCATTTTACAGATGATAAAACAAAGTCTCAAAGAGGTTCAGTGACTTGTCCAAAGTCACACAGGTGGAAGATGGCAGAACTAGGGCCGGAACGTAGGCTTACCTCCAAAGTCTATGCTACTCTCACCAAAATCCTTACCTCTAAGGATAGAGCAGATTTCCCAGGCAAGGACCTTATTGCCTTCAAAGAGAAAGGCCCAGAACTCTGATGCTTTGGCTGATGTCAGGGCTCCCATTTCTCTCGGAGAGAGCCAGGGAAGGTACCACCTCCACCATGCCTGATGACTGTCTCCCTTCTCCTGTATCCTCAAGTAAAATCCCTTAGCAGTTATGACACTCCCCTGTCCACAGCCTCCATCCCCTCCTCACCGTGAGGATGTTGTACTCTCCGGCTGTGAAGGTGCTGCTGGATGACACCACGCCTGTGACTGGGTCGATACCGAAGCTCCCCTCGTCACTTTCCTCGATACTGTAGGTGACCCTGCCGTTGAGACCCTCATCAGGGTCTGAAGCCACCAGCCTGTACACGGGCCCGGGGGTGGCCGGGCTCAGCCTCTCTGGAAGGCGGACATTGAAGAGCTTATGGGAGAACACAGGGGGGTTGTCATTGACATCTAAGATGTGTACCACCACCCTGGAGGTGGACTTTAAGGAGGGCTCCCCGTTGTCCAGCACAGTCACCTGGGGACAGAATAGAGGATGAATTGCCAAATGCAAAGCAGTGAGTATGCATCTCCATCCACTGTAACCCTACCACTACCCCTGCCTTCCACAGCCTGGAAATATTAGTCAGTCTGTTCTTTGGTACATGCTTGTGATTTTTATTATCATAACTTCACCTACTTGGAACCCAGCTCTCTGGTAACCTCGCCCACAGGAAAGCCAGCAAGAACAGAGAAAGAAACCAGAAAGAATTGGAAGAAAACAAAGCCACAGAGGCTCTAGAGAAAAGCTGGTGCTCTTTACTCAGGAGGCCCATGGGCCATTTTCTCGGAGACCATTTACTTTTTATTTGCTTGTAACTCTTATAAACTTTGTTCTCCTGCTTCCTTAAGCTACTGGAGGTTAGAAAAAAACAAATGAAAAGATGTTTATGAAGGAGTGGGTGGTACCTTTTGAGTCAGACATGTGGACCAATGCATGAAATGAAATCCAGAGGGAGAGAAAAGGCACTAAGACAATTTCAGAATTAGGGGCTATTACATGTAGGAGCAAATCGTCCCATGCATCAATAGCCCCAAGGGCATCCTACAAGATACGACATTTCCACTCTAAGTGGTTCTGAATTTTTAAAATATTTTGGTATTTAAAGAGAAATACCTCTACTGAACTAGGGAGAATGCCTCAGTCCCAGAAGGCCATTTAGCAGCTGATTACTAATAATACCTATTTCTGACAAAGGGAATGTGCAGACCTGGGAGGATAGAAGGCCAATTTATTTCAATTCTGCTGAAGAATGTGTGTCCCTCCCACCTGATTCTTTAAGACTAGAAGAGATGCCTGTTCATCAGTTATGAATCGCTCCAGAGGGGACATAACTAGATTCCTTCTGATTTATTCCCCTCTTATCTGATTTACCGACTCCTCTTGTTGGAATGGGCACCAGGGATGTTTATGTGATTTTAGAAACATCCTAGAACCCACAGATCTAGAGAACAAAGGTCTGGGTTTTCATCTGGCCCCAGCTACTGACCTAGTGCTTGACCTGGGGTGACTCTCTCTCTGGCTGTAAGGATGAACTGGAAACCAGACTCAGCAAGTACATAGCATGTGTGCACCACTCCCTCTTCCTGCACTCACTGCAGGCTTTACTAATCAATCAGCGCTTCCTGCCCAGCCCAGACATGGTTTCAGATTCCTTCCCTTTCCAGTGCTGGAAAGCCACGGAAGCCCCTGAGAGTCTTTGCCACCAACCACAGCAAGATTCAGCTTAAGAAACTCCTCCGCGCTAAGCCCAGCACCCTCCTCAGCCACAGTGCCTGGAGACACGCGTGTGGCCCCAAGGCCTGGCTCAGCTTCCGCTTGGAGTTCTTCAGGAGGTTTTTGAATCCAGTGAATGAGTTCACACCACTACTCACCTCCAGGATATGTTCGTCCTTGTTCTCTCTGTCCAGCTGCCGGGCTGTGGTTAGGAGACCTGGGGGAGAGGTGGAAGGAGGGAGACCTGAGCAAAGGGCTCCCAGGGCCACTTTCTTGGGAGTGAATTGGCAGATACATCCAAATCTGGATTTGGGGCAGAATTTTTCTGGTCTTTGGAGAACAAGGACATTAAGGGGGAATGGGACTCTGGAGAAGGAGAAGGGCAAGTGAAGAAGTGAAGAAGTGGGAGAGTAGCAGAGATCATGGGATCAGCAGAGGCTCCCACCTACGTCCCACTTTCACCATTAGGAGGGATGCTGTGCACAATGTACTGTGGGGGGAGGGGAGGCAGCTTGTGTCCTCTGGGCTCCTCTCAGCTTGCCTGTAAATTGAGGAAGGTGGATTTGGTTATCTGTAAGTCTAGTTTTAATTTTCTGAGGCACTACGGCTATAAACTGAGGGGGAAGTCAAGATGGAGGTTATGCGAGATGGGGCATCCAAGCCCACGGACGGAGCAGTCAGGGCTGGGTAGGGAAGGTCTCTTAAAGGAAAGCAGAGCAGATAGGGGTCAGTGGATCATCTGGAACTTTCAGTAAGTTTTTTTTTTTATCTTGTTTAGGCAATTAAATGATGCAGTAATGAAGTGTGGGGATGGGGGCTGTGAGGGGAGAGGGGAGGGGGTTCGGTGTTGGGGTGGAGTCTCCAATGCTGGAAATGGGAGCACGTGTGAGGAGTGGTCTCTGTTAGTTAAGTGTTCTTGCCTTTTTCAGTAGAACCAAGTCACCAGTACAGCCAAGTTCCCTCTGTCCTCTGAGCAGTCTCGGCCTTTTTCTTCCCTGACTGAGGGCAGGCATGAGGGGGAGCAGAGAAGGTTTCTGGAAAGCCCCACAGCCAGAGGCCCTTTCAGTCAGGGAAGAAAGACACATTCTGCTGGGACAGTGTGAATATTGTCCCAGGTGACCCCACCCAGCTCATCCCCAAGATGAGGGGCCTGACAAGGAAGAACCCAGGATCCAGGGGGCCCAGGAAGAGTGTAGGGACAAGAGGGCCTCAGCTGGTAAACCATCGCTTTGGCTGCGTGCTGGCTTTCCTCCTGGCACCTTCTCTGTCTCCATCCCCTCTTGTCTCTTTCCCTCCTGTCTCTCTCTCTCTCTGTTTCTCCCTCACCATCTTCCTTCTCTCTCATCCTCCTCCCCCTCTCTGCTGCTCTCCCTTCCCCCTGTTTACCTCTCTGAATCTCACAATTCTTTCTCTGTCTCTCTGATTTTTCTTCTTCCTTTCCTTTCTCTCACCTCCATATACCCTGACCTTCTAAGAGCCAGTGTCCCTATAATTGCTGCCTGTGGCTTCTGGGTCTTTGCCTGGGTTGTCAGCCTCATTCCCCTCTCTGAGGTCAGTGTCCAGATTCCCAGGAAGCACCGTGCAGAATGGGGACGTGGCAGAGCCACCCCACAGGGCTGTGTGAGGGCCCACTGAGTGTCCTTCCTGGCATGAGGTGGGCCCTCATAATTTCTCCTCTCCAAACAAATGTTTCCCATCACCCATCTCAGGCCCATCTTTGACTTTTCCTCATCCAGTGATTTTCCAACCGCTGTCGATTCCACTTCTAATGGATTCCAGATCCTTCTACGCCATTCACCCTGACCCACCACAGTCTAGGTCTTAACCCAACCACCTGCCCAGCTCCCTTTCTATCAGGATCCTAACAGCCAACACTCATGGAGATCCTGCATGTCCAGATGTTCTTCCAAGCTTTTCATCTCTCTCTCTCTCTCTCAATCAACTCATCTAATCTTCACAACCACGTGGGAGGGGGCCATTATCATCTGCACTTCACTGGTGGGAAAACTCAGGCATAGAGCAGCTGAGTAACTGTCCCAAGATCCTATAGTGAATAAGTGGGGGGAATGGGATCTGCCTTTAGACAACTGACCTACTAGCTGGCTCCTCCTCCCTGCTGGCTATTGCTCCTGTGGCCCTCCCTGCCCACGTGCCCTTGCAGACTGCTGCCTGTCAGTCCTCCTCACCCTTCAGCTCAGCATGACCACCCCTGCTCCATGCAGCCATTGCTACCCCACCACGCTGAGCAGCTCCCTCTCTCCTCTGAGCAGTCGTGGCCCTGCATCTACACGTATATTATAACAGGCTCCTTCGCACTGGCTCATTCAGTTTTTTACGTTCAGATCTTCATGCTTGTGATGGGTCGAATTCCTCCAGGCCTAAAACTGTGTTTCATTATCTTCACATCTCAACATAGCACATATTTTAAATGCTTCATAAGGGCAGACACCTTTAAACATCTGCTGAACAAATGAATGAAACTCTGACTTCCCTAGAGATTGTAGATGCGGCAGAGATTCATTCATTCATTTCCTTCTTATTTATTGAGGTCCTACTGTGTGCCAGACACTAAAGATACTATAGAGGGCAAAAACAGTCAAGGTTCCACCCAAAGAACAAACAATCCAATCAAGAAATGGGCAGAAGACATGAACAGACATTTTTCCAAAGAAGACATCCAAATGGCCAACAGACACATGAAAAAGTGCTCAACATCGCTCGGCATCAGGGAAATCCAAACCAAAACCTCAATGAGATACCACCTCACGCCAGTCAGAATGGCTAAAATTAACAAGTCAGGAAACAACAGATGTTGGTGAGGATGCGGAGAAACGGGAACCCTCCTACACTGTTGGTGGGAATGCAAGCTGGTACAGCCACTCTGGAAAACAGTATGGAGGCTCCTCAAAAAGTTGAAAATAGAGCTACCCTATGACCCAGCAATTGCACTACCGGGTATTTACCCCAAAGATACAAATGTAGTGATCCGAAGGGGCACCCCAATGTTTATAGCAGCAATGTCCACAATAGCCAAACTATGGAAAGAGCCTAGATGTCCATCAATAGATGAATGGATAAAGAATATGTGGTATATATATAAATGGAATATTGTGCAGCCATCAAAAAAATGAAATCTTGCCATTTGCAACAATGTGGATGGAACTAGAGGGTATTATGTGAAGCAAAATAAGTCAATCAGAGAAAGACAATTATCATATGATCTCACTGATATGAGGAATTTGAGAAACAAGACAGAGGATCATAGGGGAAGGGAGGGAAAAATGAAACAAGACTAAACCAGAGAGGGAGATAAACCATAAGAGACTCTTAATCTCAGGAAACAAACTGAGGGTTGCTGGAGTGGAGGGGGGTGGGAGGGATAGGGTGGCTGGGTGATGGACACTGGGGAGGGTATGTGCTATGGTGAGTGCTATGAATTGTGTAAGACTGATGAATCATAGACCTGTTCTCCTGAAACAAATAATGCATTATGTGTTAATAAAAATTTTTAAAACAACAACAACAAAAAATAGTCAAGGTTCCTTTTCTAGGAAGCCTTTGAAGTTTAGTGGAGGACAGGGATAATTAATGGAATAATCACACGAATGAATATAATATTCTATGTGATAAGTGTTTAAAAAAAAAAGGAGTGGATGGTGCTAGGAGATGTATTGTAGTATCAGGAAAAACTCCTCTCAAGAAAGAACAGCTGGGCTAGGATCTGAAAGAAGAGCAGGAGTTAGACAAAAGGAGAGGAGAAGAAACTTCTGAAAGAAAGTACAGCGTGTGCAAAGGCCATGTACCAGGACAGGGCATGGACTGAAACAGGCCACATGGCTGAAACCAGAGAGTGGCAGGGTGAGAAAGGGAGGATGAAGCCCGAAAGGTCAGCTCGGGCCATGTCAGACCCAAGTGTGTGAGACATGATAGGATCTGACTTTATCTTAAGGATGTGGGGAAACCATCCGAGGTATCCAAGCAAGGAAGTGGGACAATATGATGGTGGTAAGAAAGGTGGGCTGGGGGCTCCATTGCTGACTTATTATTTTTATTTATTTATTTTTTTTGTCCTTAAAGATTTTATCTACCTGACACAGAGAGACACAGCGAGAGAGGGAACACAAGCAGGGGGAGCGGGAGAGGGAGAAGCAGGCTTCCTGCCGAGCAGGGAGCCCGACGCGGGGCTCGATCCCAGTACCTGGGATCGTGACCCGAGCCGAAGGCAGATGCCCAACGACTGAGCCACCCAAGCGCCCCTTATTATTTTATTTTTAAATGTTCATGCTGATTAAAATTTCTTCTCCTCCACTGCCGGAAGACTAAGAACATCTCTGTTTTGTGGGGCATTTTGCCAGACCCTGTGTCAGGGAACTGTTGACAGTAAACAGAATAGGGATTTGGAAGATGCTGAGAAGCCAGTGCCTTAGGTGAGAAATCTCTTCTTTCTTCTGAAAGGGGAAGGACAGGATGAGCCCAGGTAGAGAGCCAGCTTAGGCCTATTTTCCAGGGTGAAAGGGTCCTTCTAAAAGGACTAATCCATTCCCTAAGGTCAAAAGTTAACAGGAAAGACTCCAAAAAAATGTCCCTGTGTAAAGATACTCGTGTCCTCCACCCACTGTCTGTCCCAGGACTTCCAGGCTCATGCTCCTCTTCGTTTCCTTTTGTCTTAAAGATGGGGAACTAATTTTCTCCCTTTCCACCTCCTCCAATCTCACCAGGGTGCTGTTCTCCCAAGAGGCAGTTGTTGGAAGGGCTCCTGGGTGGCTCAGCGGGTTGAGTGTCTGACTCTTGGTTTCAGCTCAGGTCATGATCTCAGGGTCATGGGATCGAGCCCTGAGTTGGGCTCTGTGCTCAGCGGGGAGTCTGCTTGAGATTCTCTCTCTCTCTCCCTCTGCCCTTCCCCATGCACATGCGTGTGTGCTTTCGTGCTCTCTCTCGCTCTTGCTCTCTCAAATAAATAAACAAGTCTTTAAAAAAAAGAGTGAATTGTTGGAGCCAGAGAATAGGATCTTGGGTTCAAAGGAGAAAGTGTCAGCTTCCTCTGCTATAGGATTGTTGTTCATCCTTTAGGAGTAAGATGTGGCCTTGGAGACATATCCACAGTAGTGGGAGCTAGCTCTCAAATTCCAACACCAACAGGAGCCAAGCAGATAGCATAGATTCGGGGAGCAGGCTGGGAATAATACAACAGGGAGTGAGGCAACCATGGGGACTGGAGGACATGCACCTGCTCTGCATAGAAAGCTGCCGTTCGCTCCAGGCAGTTGTAGCCCTGTGCAAATGTGGGGTCAGTGTGGCCAGATCTCCTAGTTTTTTTATGAACAACCAGAAATATGGTGTGTTTTATGGAATTTTCTAATTTTTAAATGTTGTCAACAACTTGAAAAGTCGTTGTTTAAAACTCGTGCAAGCCAAATAAAACACCTCTGTGGGCTATGACTGGCTCACTGCTGCAAGCTCATGACCTCTGGATTCCCCTAAACCATCCACTGTCCTTGCCCCAGATGGCCTTGGGCCAAGGATAGTTATTTGTGAGATGGTTGACTCCACTGAAGTGGCTCTCCATTGCCACCACTCTGTGGGCAGAGTTTAGAACAAGGATTAAGAGATTCAATCTGGAGGGGTGCTTGGGTGGCTCAGCCATTAAGCGTCTGCCTTCGGCTCAGGTCATGATCCCAGGGTCTTGGGATCGAGCCCCATGTTGGGCTCTCTGCTCCTCAGGAGGCCTGCTTCTCCCTCTCCCACTCCCCCTGCTTGTGTTCCCTCTCTCACTATGTCTCTCTCTGTCAAATAAATAAATAAAATCTTAAAAAAAAAGAGAGAGAGAGAGAGATTCAATCTGTAGCTGTGACTCGGGAGGGGTGGGTATGGAAGCAAAAGGAGGTCTGAAATAGTCCCAGCTTGAACACCAGGCAACCTGCTTAGCTTGCTAGGCCCTGAGGAAAGAAAGCCAACATACTCTTATTTTCCCAGAGACATAGAATTTATAGAGCAGTGGTTCTCAAGCTTAGCACACATAAGAATCCCTTAGATATTTTGTTAAATAAAATATGGATTTCTGGGCCCCACCCTGTGTTCTGATTCAGTAGGTGTAAGGTGGGGCCTCAGAATTTGAATTTCCAACAAGTTCATAGGTGATGCTGATGATGATGCTAGTCTAGGACCAAACTTTGAAAAACACTCTTGTAGAGATCCCAATTCACCCAGATTTCTGAGGTCCTTACCTGTAAGAGGGTGGATAACAAAGAATCCCATGTTGTTCCCACTGGTGATGTTGAAGGTCAACTTCCCTTTGGAGCTGGAATCCGGGTCCCGGGCATCCAGCTGAAGCACAGAGGTGTGCAAGGGTGCATCTTCACGGATGGAGGGGTAGAACACGGGTCTGGACATCTGAGGTGGGTTGTCGTTGACATCCGTAACCTCAATGTAGACTTCGGTTACAGAAGAGAGAGGTATGGAACCCCTGTCCACTGCCAGTACCGTCAGCCAGTAGCAGGACACAAATTCTCGGTCCAGGGGTGCCAGAGTCTGAATCATACCTAGGGACAGTTGATCACCAAACCCAAAATATTTTAGAGCCCACACCTTACTTAATAGCCCCCAAATGGTACTATGGAAATAGGAATTCCACAGGAAAAGGTGCCAAGGTGGCATGGGAGCTGCTGGGTCAAACTCAGGGAATTCATATCCTTTTGTAGAGCCTCTAGGAGCCCATGGCAATTGTCCTTAAACCAGTTCCTTCAAGTTTCAGATATTATAGGTACCAACTTAAGAGTTAGGGATTTGATGAATAAATTGCTGTCCCCCTTTCCAGCATCTTCATGATTTCAGAGTCATTAGTTCACTCACTCCACAAATTGCTTACTACAGGCCAGCACTGTTCTAGAAGTCACGGGTCTAATAGTGAGCAAAAGAGGCTTGCACCTAAGTTCTCATGGGTCACTCAGCTGGAAGGACTTGTGCGAGAGGACAGGGCCCAGGTCCACAGCCATAGCGTGTCAGAGCTGAAGGAACCTCGTTTCTTTTTAGGTGGGGAGATGGAGGCCCAGAGAGAGAATGTGATTTGATCAAGATCATGTAGCAAGTGGGCGGAAGAGCTGGGTCTATCATTGACTCTCAGTCTAATGCTCTTCCTACCACATCACCCTGCCCTTCACCCTGGAAATAAATTGCCCATCAGATTGTAAGCTCCTTGAGGACAGTGACCTACCTTTATTCACCAAAGTGCTTATCTCCAGAACCTCACAAGCAGAGGGTGCTTGCAAGTGTTTGTTGAATTGTACTTATTTTCTATGAAGCTTAAAATGAATAAATAAGTTGGTGCTACCTTTTTGGAGGGCAATTTGGAATTATCTATTAACATTGAAAATATGCATTATCCTTTGACCCAGCAACTGCATTTTTAAGAGTTTTTCCTATAGAGATTCATGCATATGTGCAAAAGTATATGATCAAGGATATTACATCTATATGATAGAATAAAATGCAGCTATTAAAAAAGAAGGGAAAATATTTATAATCACTGATATATAAGATATCCTGGTGTTATGTTATGGGGAAAAAAGTATTGCAGACTTAGTGTGTTTTGTGTTATTTTCTCATACAATAAAATAAACAGTGATGATATATCAGACTCAAAGAAGAAAAATTTACAAGATTATAGACCAAATTGTTAATAAAGATATCTGGGGAGGTGGGACACACAAAAAAATACATTCATTTTTAAATTATATATAAAAATTTATAACCATGATGCATTACCTCTATAAGCACATACATATAATATGTTATATATATAATAGTTACATATAACATATAATATGTATTATGTAATATATGTGTGTATATAAATATATACACAGATGCCAATGAGTTGGGTGATTTGACTTAAATGGACACACACACACACACACACACATCTCCAGTATGACAAATTTAAAACAAAAGGAACAAGAAGGAGAGTCCCTATTTATTGCCTTTCTTTTTAGCCTGCAGCCTGCCTTCTTTCAGGACAGCACCTGATCTCCTTAGGCCCATTGTCTCCCAGCACCTGGCATTCCCATCCACCCCACTCCCAGTACCTGTGTCTTGGTTGATGCTAAAGGCTGCAAGACTGGTGCCAGCCCTCAGGAAGTACTGGAGCTCCCCATCCAAGCCACTGTCATCATCGTGGGCAGCCACTACCATCACCTGGGTGCCGGAGGGGCTATTTTCCTGCACCTGGCCCTGGTGCACAAAGGAGGCAAAGCGGGGAGGGTGGAGATTCTCATTCACATCCAGGACTATCACTTCCACATGGCAGAGGGTCCTGCGGGCCAGGGGCCTCCCACTGTCGCTGGCCCACAGGCTCAGATTGTATCCAGCCTGCCTCTCAAAATCCAGCTCTCTCTCCAGACTGAGTGCGCCAGTCATCAGGTCCACATGGAAGGTCCCATGGGCATCATCCAACAGGACATAACGCACTTCTCCCGCAGGGCCCACGTCAGGATCAGAGGCATCCAGAAATGTTAGAATAGTTCCTGGAGGCATATCCTCTGGGACTTTCAGGCTGCTGAGTTCTGTGATACATTGAGGAGAGTTGTCATTGGCATCTTCCAATGTGATTATCAGGTCAGTGACAGAGAAGAGCTGGTGGCCCTTCCTGGGCTGATCCCTGCCCTCCACCTTGAGTATATATTGTGGTTCTGATTCCCGGTCCAGGTGTCCTGTGACAGCCAGTTCCCCAGTGAGGGGATGAAGGGCGAACTTATCTGTGGGGTTTAGCAGGGTGTAACGAACCCTCCCATTGTCATCCGAGTCA
Source organism: Phoca vitulina (assembly GCF_004348235.1). Classification (NCBI taxonomy): domain Eukaryota; kingdom Metazoa; phylum Chordata; class Mammalia; order Carnivora; family Phocidae; genus Phoca; species Phoca vitulina. Next base: position 4,382,307 of record NW_022589786.1, read on the forward strand.
GCATCTTTTGCTTTCAACTCTGCAATTGTGGTTCCAACTTCTGTGTCCTCTGAGATGGTTATCTGGTACCCACCAGGAGGAAATCTGGGTGCATTGTCATTCCAGTCTTTCACATTCACCGTCAGCAGCTTCCAGGATGACTTCTGGGGAGTGCCCAGGTCATACACTGTTACATTGAGGATGTAGAAATTGGTGGCTTCATAGTCCAAAGGGGCAGCTACAGTGAGCAGCCCTGTCTCCAGCTCCATGTCAAAGCAGCCCTCGTCATTGCCATCTGCAATCACATAGACCAGTTTGCCATTAAAGCCAGTGTCAGGGTCAATGGCTGCCAGGCGGGCCAGGGAGGTATTGACAGGAACCCGCTCAAGGATGTCAATGGACTGTGGGAAGTGGTCCTCAAACTGGGGGGTATGATGATTGATCTGATATGCACTTAAGGAAATGAAGTCCTCATCATTGGAGTCCTGGTTCTGAAACCCAACAGAATGGAGGATGGTCTTTGTGAAATGTGTCAATACTCCTGTTTTATCACATGTTATAGGGACCTCAAAACGAGGGTCTTTTACAACAGTAATATTCAAAGTTGTGGGTGAGGCATAGTGTTTCCCATCTGAGGCTGTAATTTTCAGGGAATAGTTGATGGGTTGACCAGAAGTATGATTGATAAAAGAGCGTTTGAGTGATATCACCCCAGAGAAATGATTTAGATCAAAATACTGTAGCTCATTGCCTGACACAAACTCATATTTTAGATTCTGAAGCTCATCCACATCTATAGCTGACATGGTCATTACGGATTTTCCTACTGGCCAGTCTTCACGGATAGACCCAGTGCAGTTGACTTGCTCAAACATTGGCTTGTTGTCATTCAAGTTCTTGAGCCTAAGAGATATAGACACTTCCTTTTCCTGGCGAAATGGGGATCCCCAATCTGATGCCCGTACTCGGAAGGTATAAATTCTTTTCATGAGCTCATAGTCCATGGGTTTGGAGGTGGAGATGATCCCCAGGTAAGGGTCGATAGAAAAGGGCACAGCTTTTGGACGAGTGATGGAATAGGTGACGTATCCATTCTCTCCATGATCCTGGTCTGTGGCACTAACTGTCAAAACACTGGTGCCTGGTGGGATGTTCTCATCAAAGGTACCATCATAGGAGGACCTGCTGAAGATGGGGGCATGGTTGTTACAGTCCACGATATTGATGACCACGGTGGTGGAAGCCAGGCCCGGTGAGGTTCTGATGTGTAGCTGGTAGTGGGTTCGGTCACGGAAGTCCATGAGCTTTGTGGTGGTGATGAGTCCAGTGCGAGCATTAAGTCTGAACCCCGCATTCCCTGAGGATGGCTTTAGAACATACTGCAGGTTGGGGAAGGCTCGGGTTACTTTCACCATCTCCACGCGGCTCCCAGGAGGGGAAAACTCACTAAGCTGCACTCTGTAAACAGCCTTCTCAAATTTAAGGGAAGCCAGTTTGGAAGGTGGTAGGTGAAAGCCCCTAATTTGGGAATAAAAAGAAGGCCTGCTCCCACTCCTGGCCTGCAGGCTGAGGTTGAATCCATGAAGGTGCTCCAGCCAGTCGATGTCTTTGACCGACACCAAACTGAACTCATTGCTGAAGGTGTAAGACTTGATGGCTTTGAAGTACTTTCCAGGGTCACCACCAACAATTTCCAGTGAGTCCACTTCAGCACCTGAGCTGTTTGCATCTACCATAACAGTGGCATAGGTGGTACCCACACTGCTGTCTGGTGGAGCCACCACCACGGAGGTGATGGCTGGGGGCTTCCTGAGGGCAGGCTCCACGTGGATGATGAGTGCAGCCAGATTACCAAAGCCATTGCCCTCTGAGATTTTCCTCATGCGGTCCACAGCCATCACCTGGAGCTCATACCTCCCTCGCCAGGTGACATTGAGCTTCCCAGCCAAGGTGACCACGCCGCTGGTGGGATGGATGGCAAACATCTCCGACCTCGTGTTAAAGGCATAATAGAACTTGGCATTTTGGCCCAGATCAGCATCTGTGGCGGTCACCTTGCAGATGGGGCTCTTGAGGGGCATGTCCTCAGAGATGGTGACTCGGTACGAGGGTGGGGAGAAGAGGGGCTTCAGGTCATTCTGGTCCAGGATGTGGACCACCACGCGGGTCAAAGCTTCTAACTCCAAGGTCTTCTCCGTGGCTTGGATGATGAGGGTGTAGCTGTCTCGCACCTCCCTGTTCAGAAGGGCCGTGTTGCTGCTCTTTGTCCTTATTCTCAGAAAGCAGAAGTTGCCCACCACGTACTCCTCTGTTTTAAACACATTGGCCACATCCCCGGAGATAATCCGGTATCTCACTGCCCACTGGGGCTCAGCCAAGTAAATGCCCATTTTCACAGAGCTCTCCACGTAGGTCTTGGGGGCAGAGTTTTCATAGATGGTTGCATTATAGAGAGAGTGTGTGAAGCGCCAGGTGGAGGAGGAGAGGAGACCTTCTCGGGGCTTTTCACAGGTTGTACAATGGAGCAAGAAAATGAAAAAGCCCAAGAAGGCAATAATCATGATGGAAAAACTCCCGAAGCCCTAGGCAAAAAAAAGGAAGGGTGTAAGTTAGGAAAGAAATGTCTCTTACTGCTGTGGTTCTCAGCTGGGGTGATTTTGCCCCTCAGGGGACACTTGGCAATGTCTGAAGACATTTTCGACTGTCCCAGCTTGTGGGGGGAGGGGGAGATACTGGCATCTAGTGGATAGAGGCTGGGGTGTTTACTAAACATCTTACGTCACACAGGACAGCCTCCCAACAACAAAAAATCATCCAGCCCCAAATGTCAATAGTGCTGAGGTTGAGAAACCCCATATTTGAAGACTAACAGACTAGTTTAAACGCTTTCTCAGGGGTACCTGGCAGATACAACACAGTCCTGACCACTTGACTCCTTTTCCCAAAAAACCTTCAATGGCTGGATGGTGGAATAGTTTCAACCAGGTACCCAAGCTTAGCAATCTGGCTCTAGGTACTTCCTACAGGACCCCTCCATCAAGGCTAAGGTCCAGCCAAACTGAGCTGCATCTGCACATGCAGGGGTTGCAGAAAAGCAAAGTGACCAAGATCACGGGCCTGGCATCAGGCTGCTTGGCCATCAGCCCTGGCTCCACCACTTACTAGCTGGGTGATTTTCTGGGCAGGTTATTTAACCTCTATGAGCCTTGATTTCCTCTTCTGTAGAATGGGGATAAGGATATTATCTACCTCATTGGATTGTTGTGAAAATTAAATGGACTAACAAAGGTAAATGACCCAGCAGGGGGCCTGGGACATAGAAGTTTTAACTTAATATTGGCTATTATTAGTAATAAGAAACTCAGTTTCATAAAGGGAAGGGACCCATCCAGGGCCTTACAGCTAGATAGAGGCAAAGCAAGAATTAGACCTGGGGCTCCTTGCATCATTGGCCAGGGCTGCTTCCCCCATCCCAGGCTTGCCTGCACCTGTCACACCACTAGTCCCTTTGGATGGGGCCTGATTCTGACTCGTCCGGTAAGTTCAAATCTCCTGGAATGTCAGAGCTACAATGGACCTTTGAGACACGGAGTTCTGACCCCACTCTTCTGCACAGATGGGGAAATAGAGCCCCAGAGGGGAGATGAGTCTTACCCCATTTCACATATTGGGTGGCAAGGAAAGAATTCATCCCTGGGAGTTGTTGAACTAGCGCTGAATGAGTACTTCTCCCCCTAAGACCTGCTGCAGCTCCCATTCTCTCCCATGCCATTTCCCACATGGCTCATCCCTGAACTCCAGCCTGGGTTAAAGTCCAGCTTCAGGGTTAAGGACAGGGAGAAGATAGAATGGGAGTAGGGGAGGGCAAAGTTTCGTTGCCAAACTAGGCCTTCCAGAAGCAAAGTATGAGGCTGCGTACACCAGGCTGGTGCCTGGCCTGCTCGTGAGAGTCCTGACTCCAAGGAGCTTCATGGCTGGCAGCCAGATGTGCAGAGCATTCCTGGATGAAACAGGCAAGACTTGTTTTTCCAGTTGCCTCGCTCTTCAAAGGCAAGGAAGAGTTAAACTCCTGGGGCAAGAGGGGAAAGGAGAGGCTTGCATCTTTGTCTTTCCAGAGTCCTGAGGGAGCTGAATGCAGCTTCTTCAGGACCTTGCAGGGAGCATCCCAACATGGGAGGCGGGAGTAGAAAAGTCTGCCTAACTTGGGATCTGCAAGCCTGTGACAGGAAAGAATTTGAAAATGCCCCATCCTTCCAGCCTCCCTACCACCATCCTTCTCTTGAAATCCTATTGATGGCACCACAGGCCCAGCACCTCAGAGAAGAAGGGGGCAGGAATGGAGGCAGATTCTACACTTGGGGTGGCTATTCCCCATCCTTCCTGCCCTTTACTCTTACCCCTCACTTACTGCTGCAGCTCACAATGGAGCTGACCCCAGGCAAAAGCCATATTCCTTCCATTCCACTCACCCCATCCCTGACACAGTCTCCTGCAAGAGGGGGTGGACCTCTGAGTCACGGGGACCCCAACCCCCCAGGGTGGCATCGCATTGGAAGTTGAAGCCCCAAGGAAAAATGAGTTCTTACCCTAGTCCCAGGTCTGCTCACTCTGCAGCCCAGTGAGCCTGGGGTGCGTACAGCCTCCCTGCTCAGCCTGCCCTGCTTTGCACAAAGCTTCCTGCTCACCAGGTCAGCACCTGTGTAGGGCAGGCCCCAACAAGACACACCACTCGGCCGCTGCACAGGCGTCTTGCAGAGATGAGCTCAGGGAAGGGAGCAGGGGCAAGGTCTCCCTGGAAGGGGATAAGATGCAAAGAGAATGCACCCTTGGATGAGGGTTTGGTGAGCAGGGCTGTGTTCAAGCTGTAAGACCCACAGACCAGGCGAGTGGTTTGCTGAGGAAGGGCCTGTGTCTGGACATTTGTTTCCTAGCACTATGCCTAGGCAAGTGAACAGGTTTGCAAGGTGCAGAGGCATGTTGGGTTCCCTGGGCTGCCCTCCCAGCCCACAGCACCTGGGACCATTATTTTGAAACACCTTGTGAGGGGCGCCTGGTGGCTCAGTCAGTTAAGCATCTGCCTTTGACTCAGGTCATGATCCCAGGGTCCTGGCATCAAGCCCCATGTCCTGACTCCCTGCTCAGCGGAGAGTCTGCTTCTCCCTCTGCCCCTCTCTCCCACTTGTGCTTGCTTTCTCTCTCTTTCTCTCTCTCAGATGAATAAATAAAATATTTTTTTAAAAAGAAACATCTTGTGAAAACATAAATCAATTCAGATCACTTCCCTTCTTAAAATTTTCCAGTGGCTTCCCATAGCATTCAGATTAAAATCTAAACTCCTTATTATGGCCTACAAGGCCATGTGGACCCACATGCCTGCCTGCTTTTCTAATGATACCTCCCAGCACTCTCCCCATTGTTCATCAAGCTGCAGCCACATGGGCTGCCTTTCTCCTCCACAAACATGCCAAACTAGAGTCTGCCTCAGGGCCCTTGCACTTGCTCTTTCCCTTAAGATTCTCACATGGCTGGCTCCTTCTTGTTATACTTCTTCCTGGTTCAGCTCTCAGATGTCACATTCTAACACCCAGTTTGATGTAGCCTCCTTCCTAGCACCCTTCTTTATCATACCACCCCATTTTCTCCATGGCACTTAGCACCACCCAGTATGCTCTTGCTAATTTGTTTAGTGACTGTCTCCTACACTAGACACTGGGCTCCATGAAGACAAGAGCTTTGTGTATCTTATTCATGCATGAATTCCCAGTGCCTAGTACATAACCCTACATAATAGGTGAAAACTGGAAGGATCTGGACTTAGGAAAAGCCATGACAGAATGAAAACTGAATTAGTGATTATCCTTTAGTGATTATCCTTTCCTTTCTGAAGCTGGAATATGAAGTCCCCCCAAAAGAAAGGGACTTGCCCAGGATGCCCAGGTGGCTCAGTCGGTTAAGTGTCTGCCTTCAGCTCAGGTCATGATCCCAGGGTTCTGGGATCGAGTCCCACATCTGGCTCCCTGCTCAGCGGGGAGCCTGCTTCTCCCTCTCCCTCTGCCTGCTGCTCCCCCCTGCTTGTGCTTGCTCCCTCTCTCTCTGACAAATAAATAAATAAAATAAAATCTTTTAAAAAAAGAAAGAGAAAAGAAAGAAAGGGACTTGCCCAAAGTGACAGGGTAAGAACCAGAGCCAGGTTCTTTCCTCCAGACCACACTGCCAGAAAGAGAAGCTGTGGCTCCTTGTGAATCCGACCCTTTGGGGTTAAATCCAAGCTCCACTGCTTGCCAACTACATAACCTTGGGTAAGCTAACCTCCTCAAACCTCTGTTTTCTCATCTGTAAGATGGAGCTATTAAGAGTACTGCTTTCCTAGGGTTTTATAAAGACTAAATAAATAAGATCATGCCCATTAATGTACTTAACACAGTTCCTGGCCCGTAGAAAAGCACTCAATAAATATTAGTTATTATTAGTTTGCAAAGCCAAGGCCGAATCAAAACCTGAGGTTGGGGTAAGGGTGGGTCCCACTGAACCCTCTGGAGAAGGTCCAGCCTGTGCCCCAGCAGAGCAGGAAGCTGCCGGTCTCTGGTCGAGTCTAAGCTTGCTGGCCCAGCCACAGGCTGTTCTGGTAAACTGCGAGCAGGTGCTTGTCTGGGGTGGGGCCTCCTGTTCTTGGCTCCCCAGACTCAGAGGAAAATCTGCATATGGGTGAATGTGCACATTTGCAAGAGAGCACACACATACTTAGGTGGCAATTTTTGAATAGTTGTATGGATACATTAATGGTATGTGCCTGCTTGACAGATGAATATGATATGAGCAAATGAGTCGGTAGCTATAGGGCTTGTGTGTGCACAGGTGTGAGCAAGTGCAGGGGTGAGGGTTCATGCATGGACCCTTTTAGGATATATGTCTGAATCAAATCTGCCTCCTTGGAACTCCCAGACCCATCTCATAGATGGGGAAGACAGCAGAAAAGTGGTTCATAACACACAGTTTCTGGCTCTGTGACCTTGGGCAAGTGGCTTACTGTCTCAGATTTTCATTTCTCTCCTTCATAATACCATTTTGAGAATGAAATCAGTTAATGTACGTAAATGCTGAATATAGTAGGTGACACAGTTTTCAATAAATATTACTGAGTACTATTACTTTTAGCAGCCAGCTCATATACTGACTGCTGAGTTTGTAGGTAATGAAAACGCTCAGATGTATTATCATGCCATCCCAAATCTGTTCTTCATGAGCTGATTTCCTCCACTTCAGTGCTGTAGGGCTTAAATGAGACCATGATGCACTTGACCCTGTGCTTCAGCTCACTGCTCCGACTTCTCAGAATCTGAATTCCAACATTCAGAAACTTGGTGGTTGTGACATCCATGTCTTTATCCAAGTCACTGATAAAAAGTCTAAGCACAAATGGGAGGAGAAATGCTCTAAGATCTTTCCTCATTCTTTTGGTTAGTGACCTCAAGTGCAATTCTGGACTGAGTCATCTCAGAATACAGAGCTGCCCATCACTGAGGAGCCCCGGGCAGAGTCTGGGTGGCCACCTGTGAAGGATGGTGCTACTGTAGGGGGATACTTGCCCTTGGGGGAGAAGAGGAGAGCTCTAAAGTCCCTTCCAACTCATACAGGTATGATTCTTTGGGCTGTGCAGCCCTGTGGTCTCTACTACACCCTAAAAGAGCCCTCAAAGGCAGGGAATGGATTTCCTCTGGCTGTGAATGAGGCTTGCACACTCGCCAATGCTTGCTCAATGGTCCTTGTAGCAAGCTACCCTGGCTCTTGGGAGACCTGGATCAAAAGTCACTTGTTCCCTGGTGGCGTTGGTCAAGTCAGTCACCTAAGCGCTGTGAACCTCTTTCCTCCTCTGTAAATGATGTGCTGTCTGTTGGGTGAAGGGCTGGAATAGATCCGTGATTTCAAACCCCTCTATTGCTTTCAGGGGCAGAATCTCTTTTTTCCTAATGAAATCGTAAATAGATTAAAGCAGAGTTACACTATTAGGAGCAGGGGTGGAGGGCTAGGGCCCTGCCCACAGGCTTGCCCCTCACCCCACTGGGAAGCGTAGGTTTGAAAAACTGGATAGATGGCCTCTAGGAGCCCCTCCAGATCTGACAGGCTGGAGCTCTGCTACTCTAACGTCTTGTGTCCTGTCATTAAAAAGTCCTAAGGCACACAGTTGGATGTGCTAGGATCCTAATGCACTATGATCTATATTTGTAAGGCCCATGTGCAGTGACTTTAGTCTTTAGTTCTAGAAGTCTGTGACTAATTCTATTCCTTCCATGGGGAACCAAATGTACTTGGAGGAATTCAAAGCCAAATCAAACTCCCACTAAAGAAGCTTTTACTAGATTTCTTCACACTGTCAGGCTTTGTTTCTGGCAATGAATTCACCGCCCCCCCTACCCCCATCACTCCCAGAAGTACCCAGGCACAGACCAGTGATGACATTCTCCCTCATGGCCCAACACCTTCCCTTTTCCTAAGCATGTCCCAGATGTTCATTAGCATCCCACCTAATACTCCTAGGAAGCACATCTGCCCTTTTACTCCCACTTTGCAGATAGGGGGCCCTGAAATTTGCACAGAACCCCCAAGGCCACCTAGAAAGGTGGTAGCTGAACTGAAAACACGCAGCCAGACTTCCTGAACCTGGGTGCTCTTGATTTCCTAAGCTGTAGGAAGAAACAATGAGATGGGATATTATTTTAAGTTTAGAGAGCCTTTCATTTAAGAAAGAGTCCCTGGATTCATTTTTTCTGGATTGGAGAATGTCCACACTCCCCCCAAAATCCAAATGTAAACTTACTGTGGATTTGGATGCCCTCGGTAAGTATGATCCCACTCCCCTCCCCTCCACAGAGTCTGCCTCAAGCATCAGTGTTAGGGCTGGCTCTTGCTACCTCTCAAGAATCCTAAGTATATTCTATTTGTGACAACAGCTGAAAGGCGGGGAGGGACAGGAGGGATTGTGCCTTTGAACCGGAATTAAAATCATCAGTGAAAGAATATTGACATTCTAGGTACCTGCTAGTCATGAAGTCTTTAGCTACTAAAGTTATTTTTCCTCTTAGTAGTAGGGAGCCACTGAAGAGTTTTGAGAAGAAGCAGGACCAGAAGAGAACTACATGCTGAGATCTTATGTCAGATCAAAGGGAGATATTTCCATTCAAGACTCCCACTCTGGTGTGGACTGGGCTTGAACAGCAGCTCTACTGGGTTAAGCCAACTGGAATTCCCTGTGGGGAAAGAGGCTTGATTTACTTCTCCGAAACTTGGATGAGCCCTTGACTCACTAGCTAGTTTGTAGGCAGCCCCTGCCAGATCCTCCTGTAAGAGAACAAGTCAAAGAACAGGATAGAAGCATGAAAGGAGCCAGTGGCTTGAGCCCTTGATGGGTCATGTGACCTTGGGAAGGCCATAGAACTTCTTCTGAGCCTCACTTTATCTGTCTGTAAACTGCAGATGATAATAGGTACTCCTACCTATTTCCCAGGGCTGCAGGGGAGACAGATAATGTGATAGGTGAGCACGCAGGGAGGAAGAGACGCAGAGGAACACCTTATTAGGACCAATAGTGGCTTGGTAAATGGCAGCCTGAACTGCCAGCGGACTGTGAGGCTCTCAAGAGAGCTGTCAAAGGCCAGGTCTGCCCACGCCTAAAATTAGAAGGCAGAGATGACTGACAAAGGAAGTCCTCACCTAGGACATGGGGGAAATGGAGCTGGGACTGGGGGGTCCCTTCATCATTAGTATTCTGATATTATTGTTGATGACAAAACGTATACTGTCATATCTATATGTAATCCTTAAGTTTAAAAAAATCTGCATGCATTATCTCACTTGGTTTTGAGGGAGGGGGTGCAGCACTGGGTAGAATTGATAGTCAAGAAAGTGGGCTTTCTGGGGCGCCTGGGTGGCTCAGTCGTTAAGCGTCTGCCTTCGGCTCGGGTCATGATCCCAGGGTCCTGGGATCAAGCCCCGCATCAGGCTCTCTGCTACGTGGGAAGCCTGCTTCTCCCTCTCCCCCTGCTTGTGTTCCCTCTCTCGCTGTGTCTCTGTCAAATAAATAAATAAAATCTTTAAAGAAGGAAAAAAAAAAAGAAAAAAAGAAAGAAAGTGGGCTCTGGAGTCAGATAGACCTGGCTTCAGATCCCAGCTCTACCATTCACCAGCTGTGTGACCTTGGGCAGTTATGTCACCTCTCTGGTCCCAGTAAAAGGGATATGGTCTAGGTACCTATTTCACGGAGTTGCTGAGAAGGCTAAATGAGTCAATGCATGACAAATAGCCAGCACTGGAATACACTCAGTGCAAGTTAATTATTGTACCAACATCACCATTATTATGAACTTATTATGACCCTCATTTTGTAAATGAGAAACTGAGCCTCAGATAATTTGAAGGCTCTGCCCAGGTTCATCCACCTAATAGGTGGTGGATTCAAGTGCCAGCCAATAATTGGAATCCATATTCCAAGAAGAGACACTCAGAGAGGGCTGGTGTAGCTGGAGCCAATTATTTAGAACAGCACTCTCCAAAAGAACTTTCTACAATGGTGGGAATGTTCTATATCTCAGATGTCCAATATGGGAGCCACTAGCCATGTGTGGCTATCAAGGACTTGAAATGTGGCTGGTACAACTGAGGAGCTGAGTTTGTGATTTTATTTAATTTAAATTTAAATAGCCACATATGACTACTGGCTACTGTGTTGGCCAACTCAGCTCTAGAGAACGAGGCACAGAAACCAGGAACCAAGGATGCTTGGGATTCAGAGAAGGATGCAGGGTCCCCCTATGTGGTAGGCACAGTGGGCACACCCAGGGCCATGGTACTTTCAGGGACCCCTGAAAATGTTTTAATTTCTATTAAATTCAGAAGAAAGAAAACAAACTTTGGGGTTGAAGAAAATATTTTCATATAGAAAAATATATTTATCTTTATACTGACATTACCATAAGATATAACTTCTAATATTTTTTCATGGATGAAGCAGCTATATTGCCTGGGACCCTTGGATATCTTAATGGGACCCTGGGGAGATGAATATGTGATGGAAACAAAGGACTTCCGGGCACCTGGATTTTGAGGACACAAAGGGACAAAGTGGGGAAGGATGAGAAGATGTTTTGTTATTGGGCCTCCTCTGCCAAAGTCATTCATTCATTCATTTATTCGTTCAGTGCTTATTTACTGAGGGCCTACCTTGTGAGGGCATTCCAGAACAGAAAACAGATGAGGTCCCTGGTCTTATGGGGATTCTCTTCTAGTAGCAGAAAGAAAGAGATGATAAATCAGGGTAACAAGTGTCATTAGAGCAGGGCGAGGGACACAAAGTCTTCTTGAGAAAGGGTTTTAGGTAGAAGAGAACAGGCAGTTCAGAGTCCCCAAGGCAGGAACAAGGAGGTTGTGCACATAGACCAGGGGGAGCAAGCACTCTCCAAAGTCTTGAGAGTGCTTCCCAGACACTGAGGGTCTTTCAGCTACTGTTTATCACCAAGGTCCATTTTCTAATGGAAGAGAAACCCATTTGTGCCCACATCTCTCTCCACATCGTGAGACGATGGCTATAGGCATTCTAGTTTGCAGACCCTGACACTCAGTGAGGCCCAGAGGGAGCAAGGTCTCTTCCTTTTGGGATCCCATATGGATCCATGGGCTTTGCATTTGAAGCTGAAAACTCCCTAAACCAGAAGCACCCCAGAAGCAGCGGGCTCAGGGTGGAGAGACAGGAGGGGAGGAGTCCTGCCCCATTTCTTGGGGGGCTCTCTGGCCAGAGTAGTTTGTAAGATGAAAACCAGCTCCAGCTCTGCAGAGCAGAGAATATTTATCCATCAGAAGCTTGAGAGACAAGCAGGGGAACAGAGCATGTCCTCTAGGTTCTACATTTGTGCCCTGGAACAGATGGGGACGCGAGTGTGAAGTCAGCCTTGTGGGAAGGCCCGTGGGAGCCCTCGATTTTCTCCTTCTGGCTGGAAAGGCACTAGGAGGTCCCATATGGGAGGAGGGGTAAAGAGAGGGGAGAAGGGCTGTCCTGAAGGTCTGGGTTTGGGGTGGCTCTCTGGGAGGGAGGAAGGTTGTATTCTGAAGTTATGGGATAGACTCCCCCAGAGGACTGGAGAGCCTCTTTCAGAGAGTAGCGCATCTTGCAGAAGCCAGAATGTCCCTGCTACATAGCCTCGTCTAGTGGGGCACTTCCTGTCTGTGCTTCCTGCCACTCTGATCCAGTGGAATCCTTTGAAAAGGGTGAGTTTTCAGACATGTTGACACCAAGTTCCAAATTGAGTGACCTTGGGTAACTAACCTAACCCTCTGAGCCTCTGCTTTTCCTCATCTTTAAAAGAGAGATACTAAATGAACCCACCTGAGACAGTTGTTCGGAAGGTTTGACTAGATGGTTCATATTAAATGTTTAACACAGTACATGGCACCCAGCAGTCAAAGTAAATGCTAGCTGCTGTTACTGTTAAACCATCATTATCATTATGTAAAGTGGATTCAACAGAGCTGGTGCTGCGATAGATGTGAATTGGGGGTACAGAGCCCTGTCTCCCATTTGTTGCCACCTCCACCCTCCCAGGCATCTCTGTGACAGTCCCAGGCCTCCTGAGGGCACAGGTGAAAAAAGACTGGGAGTCTAATCTGTTTAGAAAGATGGGAAAACTCTGCCCAGGGAAGGGAAGGCATTGTATTAAATCACATAGGACGGCGGTGGCACAACTAGAACCAGAACCCAGTCTCCATGTCCTGGGCTCTCCACACTGACCAAGCTGCTCCCCCAACCCAGCCTTTCTCCCAAGGTGCAGGCTCCTCGGGAACCCACAAAGTCACCAGCCAGAAAGAGATTGCAGGGGAAGGAGCCAGGCCTCAAGGTCAGACCTGACCTCCATCCTGCCTCTGCTTGCATCTAGGGGCATGGCTTTGTCTGTCTCAGCCTCAATTTCCCCATTTGTGACATGGAGATAGCAGTTCTTACCTCATGGAGGATTTAATGAGCTTCTGCATGGACGGCATTCAGCACAGTGCCAGGCACACAGAAAGTAGCTAATGTTATTACTATTATTAATTATTACTATTGTAAAAATCCAGTAATGTTACTACTATTACACTAGGTGTTCAAAAAGTACGTGTGGAAAGAGGGAACTATTCTCTGTATGTGTACTGATCCCAGCCTATGTCCCGGAGCTCCTTGCTAAAGCACCCTTCTACACACACACACACACACACACGGGTCTTTGTGACTTCCCTTCTCTTGTGCAATGATCTGTAACAAAGCACAAGCAGCAGCTTGAACAGCATCAAAATAATAAGAATAATTTCTATTCTTGGGCGCCTGGGTGGCTCAGTCGGTTAAGCATCCAACTCTTGGTTTCGGTTCAAGTCATAATCTCGGGGTCATGAGATCAAGCCCTGCTTCAGGCTCTGCACTGTGCGTGGAGCCTGCTTACGACTCTCTCTCTGTCTCTCTGCCTCTGCCCCTCCCCCTGCTCATGTGCACACACACACTCTCTCTCTCTCTCTCAAACAAGAAAAGAAAAGAAGAATTTCTATTCCTGTCACCCTTTCCCCTGCAGTGGGTGCAGAGAGCTATTTGGTGTGATGTCATTCAGAGGCTGAGGGGGGCAGTGTGGTGGGCGTGAGGTGGCAGTGAAGACAGAAGGTGGAGAATGTTGTGGACGTACCCCAACAACATGAATTTCCTGATCTTTTTCATTCTGACACTGGCATGCTGGGCCGGCCTCTCCAGGCCCCATCCTCTGCGATCTGTACAATGAGGCCATTCAGGACAGCTCCCCTCTCTATCCAGGACACAGCAAGCTGCCTTGCCAGGAGCTAGCAGCCCCATAGCCACCAGTCAAGTGGACCCTGTTCCTCTTAGCTGGCTCTGAGAAGCTGCTGGAATGGAAGCTTCTCATTGTTCTTTGTGCACGATACCATCGGCCACCCATGGCCACTCGCAGTCAGGTCTACTCTAACACAGGCACCCCGGGGGCAGGGAGGCTACTGTCAGAGCCACATAACATGGTGGCCACCGGCTCAGGCTCGGGCCTAAGGCAGCCTGCTTTTGAGTCCCGCCTGGGTTTATGACCGTTGCTGACCGACTGAACCTGACTGAGTTTCAGTCTCTTCACATATAAATTGGAGAAGATAATCATCAGGGTGTAGTGAGGCTCAGTTCAGATGAAGTGCCTAAAACAGTCCTCACAATGGCTCACACATGAGCCGTCACCTGCAGACACTGTGATGATGAACCCCACTCCTTGGGTGTCAGGGGTCCTCGGTAACCCATCAGAGGGCCAGACAGGGGACCCAGTGGGAGCTGAGCAAAACCCCCTCATTTTATGGGACCTCTACTTGTTTATCTGAGAATTGGGACTGGTCCCTGCTCTCCTGCCTTAGTGGAGCTGACCCTCCACTGAGCTATTGTCGAATGATGCCCCAAGGATGCTGAGGTTTGGGGAATATGAAATGTTTACAGAGGTACAAACACTGGCCACAGCTGACATTTATTGAACATTGGAGAGGCCCCGTAGTAAGCCCTTGGCATGCAGTATAGCTTTTAAACTCACTCACAGCAACCCTATAATTATCCTCATTTTGCAGATGAGGTAAATGAGACTGAGAGAGGTTCCCTAACTTCCAATGCACACAGCCAGCATGTGGCCAAGGCGGGATTAAAATTCAGATCCCCTGTGTGTGATCTGATCACCTGCCTCTCCATGCTCGGGGGTTGGAAATAGCACTTGGGAGAGGGGAGGGATCATATAACCGTGTGTCCTCTCAGCCCCGCAAACACAGATTCTCAGCAAAGGCTCTATCTCTGGCTCTCCCTCTCCATCCCATTCCCTCTGGCCGGGCCCAGCCTCGCCATGCTGTCTGTCCAGCGAGTCCAAACCCCTCTGAGCAGAAGTGCCTGGGACAAAGCTGGCAGGCGGGCAGGCCTGGGCAGGCAGGGAGCAGCATTCTAGCGGTGGGGCACGACAGGCAGTTCCGCTCTCTGAGGCCCCTGTCAGTGCAGTGCAGCTCGCTGAACCTGACCTCGGGGCTAGAGGCAGGAAAGGGTTAGTGATGATTGCGAGCAGCAAGGTGCATACTAATGAGATGTAAACCAACCTCTGCTGGTAGGCTCTGGGCCAAGGCCTGGAGTTCCACACTCAAGCCCCCTGAGCTCAGTCCATACCGATTTCCTCTTTCCCACAGTAACTCTGTGCTCCACTCCTCCAGGGCAGACACAGAACAGAACCACTGGGCCCACTGTGTTCTCCCCAGACAGAGCTGGCCATTGAATGGAACCAGTGGTTCCCACCACTGGGAATTCCCTAAGGGGGTGGGGTGCCAGCCCCCAGCCCCACCCCAGATCTACTAAACAAAATCATTAGGGGTGGGGCTCAGGAATAGATGTTTAACATGTTCCCAGGGTGATTTTGGTGGGACTGGTGTTTGGGATCTGCTGAACAAGGTCATCTCTTCCTTTAGAATCCTGTGTTCTACCATGCCTCCTTTCAAAGTGGATATCCCATACCTGGCCCTCTCCTAGGTCCCAGTGGAGAGGGGTAGGGAAGGGAGGAAAAGACCGCAAGGTCCTAAGAAGTGCTTCTCAAATGTCAGTGTGTTAAAAATCACAGCCTCATCTCTGTCTGATTGAGTAGGGCTGCGGCGTGCTCAAGTGCACGCTGTCCCCTGTAGGTGGTCTGCTGACTACTGTGGGGGGAACACTGGCCCCCCGGGCAAAGCAGACACAAGGTTATCTCTAGAGTCAATTAGCAGAGCAGACAGAAAGGGAAAGTGACAGGTCTGATTCCTGTGTCCGACTTTCACCTGAGAGTCTCTGAATCTGCAGATCTCTCCGTGCATCAGCATCTCAGACCCCGGAGGCAATTGTTTATCTTGCTGTGGTCGGGTCTGTCTATCTTCTGGATAGACACTCAGCCCCATGAACCATGTTCTACTTGCAGTAAATAGAACTGAACCGGAATAAAGGGTTTCCAGCCACATACGTGTACACCTCATGACCCAGTAGTCCCACTCTTAGGAGACACAACAGAAATGTGCACACATACTCACCAAAGGCTCACACAGAATGTTCAGAGAAGCGCTATTATAATAGCCCCACAGTAGAAACACGCTGAAGGTCCACCAAGAGCAGAATGTAGGATGCTCATCTAAGGGAAATACTAAGCAGCAATGGAAATGAAGTATTGCTCCAAGCAACAATGCAGCTGAATCCCACTGACATAGTGTGCAGCAGAAGCAGACATATGCAAAAGAATACATACTGTACTCTTCAGCTATATCAAGGCAAACTTATCTGTGGACTAGAGTAAGATAAAGTTGCCCTTGTGAGGGTATTAGTGACTGGAAGGGGCACAAAGGAGGTTTTTGCAATGGTGGTAAGGCTCTGTTTCTTCATCTGGGAGCTGGTTAGTTTCTGGAAAGTTCATTGAGCCATACACTTATGATTTGTGCATTTCTTGTATGCATATTATACTTCATTAAAAAGTTTTCTGAAAATGCTAGTAAAGGACTTCAAAGAACTTTTAATAAAAGGGAAGACATTGAAATAATAAAAGCATTCTGACTACGGCACATTGCGCGGGATTTCATTGCTTATGGGATCTTGGACTCTTCCTGCCCCAGGACCAGGAAGGAGATAGTTCTCAGAAACCAAGAAGCGTGGGAGCTGTGCCAGGGCATACCAGGACCGTGGAACACCAAAGACTCAGCAGCTCCCTCTCCCCACCCCAACCTGGCCCGCCCTCCACAGAACCGCAAGGACAAGGCAAGCCCGCTTTCCACCGGGTTCCCAGGCTCAGCTGAGTCCCTGTTCACTGGGGTTTACTTCCTGAAGCACTTTCTATCCTCAGAGCAGTTTTTGATCCCCTCAAAGACCCTATGAGGGGAGCAAAGAGTATTTCCATTTTATAGATAGGGAAGTTGAGACCTGGGGGTGGGGGGCAGCGGTCAAAAGATTTGGCCAAGGTTGGGGCGCCTGGATGGCTCAGTCATTGGGCGTCTGCCTTCGGCTTGGGTCATGATCCCACGGCGCTGGGATGGAGCCCCACATGGGGCTCCCTGTTCAGCGGGAAGCTTGCTTCTCCCTCTACCACTCCCCCTGCTTGTGTTCCCTCTCTCACTGTCTCTCTCTCTCTCTCTCTGTCAAAAAATAAATAACATTGAGGGGCGCCTGGGTGGCTCAGTTGTTAAGTGTCTGCCTTCAGCTCGGGTCATGGTCCCAGGGTCCTGGGATCAAACCCCGCATGGGGCTCCCTGCTCAGTGGGAAGCCTGCTTCTCCCTCTCCCACTCCCCCTGCTTGTGTTCCCTCTCTCACTGTGTCTCTCTCTGTCAAATAAATAAAATCTTTAAAAAATATAAATAAATAAATAAATAAAATAGGGGAAAAAAAAAAAAAGATTTGGCCAAGGTCATACTGCCAGCAAGTGGCCCAGTCAGGACTCAAACACAAGTCTTCAGATACCAAGCCCAACATTCCTTTGGCTACACCACAGATGGGCTCTTCTCAGGAATAGCCATGCTTCATTACTGCGTGAGCACTTGGCCTGTGGATGTCAGAGTCCTTCAACAACCCAAGGATGGAGGTACTATCATTTTATCCCCATTTTACAGATAAAAAAACTGAGAGTCAAGAGGTCCAAGTGCCTTAGTCAATGGCCAGTAAGATGGCATGTGGATTGGAAAAATGGCCTCTCCAGAGTCCGAGCTCTTTAGTGGTTCCCAAACCCAGCTGGACCTCACCTAAAGTTCTACTGGAGCATGTAAAAATACAGATTCTCTGGTCCCACACCCAGATCCCACATTCTAGTGCTATAGACTCAGGATGGGGCTGAGGAATCTGTATTTTTAAAAACAGCCCTGGGACACCTGGGTGGCTCAGTCAGTTAAGCGTCTGCCTTCGGCTCAGGTCATGATTCCAGTGTCCTGGGATCGAGTCCCACATCGGGCTCCTTGCTCAGCGGGGAGTCTGCTTCTCCCTCTGCCTGCTGCTCCCCCTGCTTGTGCTCTCTCTCTCTCTGTCTGTCCCTGACAGATAAGTTAATTAAAATCTTTTAAAAAATAAATAAAATTAGTCTTTTAAAAAAAAAAGTAAAAACAGCCCTAGGCATTTGGGTAGCTCAGCCCTAAACTAGGCTGCCACTGAAATAGGACAGTAAAAATAAAACAACTTAAAGGTAAAGTTTCATTTACAACTTCCAAATTACCTCACTGAGGCTCTCTAATAATTAGAGTTCTTCTAACGATGGTACACAACCCCACAAGAAGGTATTTGACAACAGCCCAGCTGGCTGGGTAATCACTATGTCTGTGTGTGTGAGGGGGTGGGGGAGTGACTGGGGAGAGGCATCAGGAGGACTCTTGGGGAGCTGCGGGGTCTGCTTTTGCCCTGGTTGCTGGTTAGCCACTATTGTGTTCACTTGGTAAAATTCATCAAGTTGTAACTTACAATTGATGCGCGTTGTTCTTGAATGTTTACAATAAAAAAAAAGAGCACAGTCAGACACATTGTATAAGGAATCTTTAGAGTAGAGACTTATATAAGGGATCCAATAGGGTTCTTCTAATCATGTGCTTCCAAGAGTTTGAGATTCTAGGATTTGAATTTTCCAAGATGCTATGATTCTCTTGAGTCAATTCCCAAGACTTCAGGAGCCCCCCAGTCTGTCATAGTAGCTAATGTCTAATGAGCTTTGAACGTGTGCTGGGCCCTATGCTAACAACTTCTGTGAGGCAGATAGCATGTATACCCTGCACCCTCAGAGAGGGAAGTGATGTGTCCAAGGTCACACATAGACAGCAGTGCAGGCAGGACCGAGGCCGAGCACCCTGGCTCCGGAGCTCATGTGCCCAACCCTGGCGCAGTACTGGTATCCAGCTCTGCCCCTTCCCAAGGCTAAACTCCTAGGCATCTAAAATACTGCAGTTTGGGGCCACGCAGTCATGCATTTGCTGGGAGGATCCAGAGGGAAGGGGATGCTGCAGGTACGGAGAGCAGCCCTGACCTGGGACGCGTGAGCACGCGCACACTAACGTTACCCCGCAGCTGGCCCATGTACGGTCCTGCCCCGCTTGCACCCAGCCAGGCCAGCTGCTGTGGGCATTGGAGCCGAATGGGAACTGGAAAATGCAGAATTCTCCACTGCGGGCTCCCTGCCCCCAGCACGGGGATGGACAGGTGCCTCACAGGGGCCACTCCAGTCTCAGGAACTGGAGAAGACTCAGGACTGAGAGAAGGGGAGGGATTTCTCTCTTCCACGGGCTCCGAACTGGAAAATGTTTGAGGCATCACCTCTTTCATACTCCTTGGCCTGTCACATAAGGCCTGCAATGACCTGGCCCCAGCCTACCTCTCAGTGCACGCCTCCAACCGTTCTGCACCCAGCTGATAGTCTCCTGCACACACCTGCTGCACCTTGACACATGCTACTTTCTCTTTCTGAATTGCCTTTCCTACTTGTCGTTATTCAGACTTCAAAACTGATGTTTAGTACCAGCACCTCCAAGAAGCCTTCCTTCGCTGACCTATAACTGGGCTGGCTGTCGCTCGTGTGGGCCCCCAGGCCAGTCCGAGTTTGTCTCTATATTACCACCTCCCTCAAGGTACTAAACCGTCCATTTATAGGCCTGCCTCCCCCAGCCGTGAATCTCTGGGGGCCTGACACACCGTTGGCGCTCATTAGGTGTAGTGAGTAAGTGCCCGGAGGACAGAAGCTATGGGACAGAGGGGAAGTGGCTGAGCCTTTCTGGGGGTCTCTGTCCCCACACGGAGAACAGCACGGACGGCAGAGGAAGCGCTCCCGGGCCATGCCTGCTGACGTGCAGGGCAGGTGTGCAGAGCAGAAGGTCCTCGTGGAACGGTCTAACCTGGCGACAGGCACACAGAAGGGCCGGTAAATGGGAGCTGCCCTTTCCGTGTTTAAATCCCGTGCTCAGCAGTGGCTCCCCGCGGCTGCAAACGACCCAGGACACCGTTACAAACTGGTGGCTTGAGGCAAGAAATTCAAAATCTATGGTTCCATCCGTAAAATGGGACCAACGATTCTTGGAGACTCCAGGGAACTCCTGAGGCTCCTCTAGGTGTACAGTTATGATACCTGCCGACTCGCTGGCGGGAGTGACGACGCGGCGGGCTGGTGGGCGTCAGGGGCCGGGTCCGATCAATGAGGTTTATGTCCCCTGTCCCCTGAAGGGCAACGCAGAGTCTAGCCATCGGCCTGGTTGTGGATCCCAAATTGTATTCTGAGGATGTGAAGACGATTCGCTGGCCTCCTAGATGGTTGACCCCACTAGGAAGCAATACCCCTTCCTGAGCCAGACGCTGAGAGAGGGGCTGAGGTGAGTGAAAAGGTGTGGGGAGTAGTCCTGCCTTCCCCGCTCCCTTGCTGTGTGACCTCAGCCAAATGCTCAGCGTTCTCTGGCTAGGCTGCCGTGTCTCCATCTGTCTGATTCGATTATCTCTAAGGATCCTTCTGCACCCCCGCCCCCCACTCTTATTGATCTGTGATTGGGTCAGGCTAATGCTTAGTTCCTCTAAGTGACAGTTCTCATCTATGAATTAGAAATGAAGATTCATTTGTTCTCTCAGCAGCTATGCAATGAGCATCTTTGATGGGCCAGGCACTGTGCTGGACACGGGGGCCAGAGCAGTGAGCAACACTGGGTAGGAGAGACAGTACCCGAAAAAAAACCCTCAAATAATTAATAACTGCAACTCTGATTTGTTTTACGAAGGAAGACTTCAGGGCACTGTGAGCTGGTCTCCACCCAGGGGAAGCAGAGTGAGCTGGTTAATTGATGACCGTGAGCATAATGAATACGACCTTGTGTGCTACATGCATGACCTCATTTAAGTGTCACATCCATCTCTGAGAAATGGACTATCATTAGCCCTCTTTCTCATATTAGGAGACTGAGGTTTAGAGAAGTTGAGGCCCAGGTCATATAACTAATAATATCCAGGATTTGGATCCACATGTGTCTTTGTAAGCCTGTCTAGAAACCCCCATTATAAATGTAAGCATTAAGACCATTAGCCATAGAAATAGTAGCATTCAGATTCTGAGCCAACTCGGCTTGTGCTGGCAACCCAGGAAGCATGGGAAACTTCTAGAGGCTCTGCCCTGTCCATTTCCAAAGGAGCCCAAAAGGCAGGGCCCATCCAGGGGGCATAGAAGGTCCCTGATTGTACCGACATCATTGCCTGGTTTTCTTTAAGACATGGCCCTTACCCCACATTCTCCTACCTGGCCCCACCTGGCCAGCAGGAGTGCCAGCACCATGGCCTGTCATGGGGTAGCTGGAAGGAGAACTTCTAGCCTGAGGTGAGTTCATTTGAACCCAGGGAAGAATGTGCAGGGAGCGGAGCATGGTGGCCCAACTCACAGAGGACTGGTGTAGAGCAAGCCTGGCCGCCCCTCCCTGTAGAAAGCACAACCGCAGCTGACACAGAGGGGCTGGAGAATGTCCGTGCCCTTCTGGGTCTTTTGCCTGAGTCCTTAAAGAGACCACTAAGAGTCATGGAATCATGGGGGGGCGGGGTTCCAGGGAGACCTTGACTCCCTCTAGCTCCTCTTCCATTTTACAGATGATAAGCCGGAGGCCTGGGCAGCTCATGGGAGAGGGGGGTGTCACTGCTGCATTCTGTCAGGCTAGCCAATGTCATGGACTCAGCACCTCCCTGCCACAGTGTAACCTGTGGTCCCTGGAGAACAAGGGGGGAAACCTGAGCTTGCCCCCGGGTTCCTCACCTGCAAAATAGACAGCCATTCCTACTTTGCTTACCCAACAGGCTTACTGGGGTGAATCAGTTAAGAATGGATCATAACATTAATCTAGCCACCTTTATTTTATATGTAGGGAAATAGGCCCAAAGAGGTATGGAACCATCTTACACCACACAGCCTGTGAGTTTCAGAGACATGAATAATGAAATTCTCTTTCCATCCTCCTTCAAAAACTCACAATTTTCAAATGACCATGCATACTCAGCCCAGTCCCTAAACACGGGAAGCATTCAGCCAGGATCAACAGTAACAGTAACTATTAGGAGTGCTCTGCACGGAGGGCTCTGTTAATCTGCCCAGGTTCAGCTCCCCATCTGTAAAAGGAGCCCCGAGCCTGCTTCTCTACCTCTCTCTCCTGAACCAAGGCCGCCAGCGCCAGAGTGTGGCAGGGAACAGAGGCAGCCCTTCTGAGCCCTCAGCAAACCCCAGCATGCTCTGCTGCTCCCCACAGTTGGGGCATATAGCACACCCTCTCTGCAGTGGAGGGCTGAACTCTGGCCTGGTGGCTCTGCTCAGCGTTCCACTTCAGCTCACCTGCCTCCAAAGATATGCATCGGATTCCTGCTTCCCCCAAGACAGGGGAGCAGAACTGCTCCCACTCACCCCACGCCGGGGCTGCCTCTGCTGTCTCTCAGACTCACAGCCTTTTATAACCCTCAGAGATGGTGAGCACCCTCATTTTATAGCCAGGACAGCTGAGGTTCTAATCAGGGTGCCTCAAGAGCCACACAAGAGCCAGGGCTGGCCAGGTTATCTGACTGTCCCGCAAGCCCTCCTTCCCTCCTCCACACCAGGTGGCTTTTCTGTAATAGGACTCCTTTGCCCCCCTGGACACACACAAGAAGCCAGCACTTCTTGGTTCCCTGGCCCCAGCACTTCCCCTCTAAAACCATGCAGGAAAATGTCACCACATCCCCCGGAAGGCTCATCTTCAGAAAGCCTATGCGGAGACTTTCATTCTTCCAAGGACACTACTCCAACTTTTCACACGTGCAAATATGACCTTGCTCCTTCATGAGATCAAAATCCTGGCCTTGTCCATTCCTGGGCCCCAATCCCCAGCCCGCAGGCTTGGGCTGGCTACATCTCTGGCTTCATTCAGCGTACCTAGGCACCTGGGGCCCAGGTGTCCCTGCCCTACCCCCACCATGCCTGCCCCTTTCAAATCCTGGTCCCGTCCCCACCGTCCAAGAGCCTTGGAATGCCCCCACCTGCTCTGGAACAAGGCACAAGAATGGATTCGCTTTGCAACCCCCTCCCCCAACCACCCATCCTCCAGCAGTACTTACCTATGCCCTTCAGATAGGGGAGGGTGCCCCAGGGTGGGCTGCTGGGCTGGAGCCCTTTCCACACGAACCAGGCTGACAGGCTCCGGAGGGAGGTGCAGAGACTCAGAGCAGGAAAGCCCGAAGCACTCGCACTCCGGAGAGGCTGCTGAGAAAGTTGGAGTAGGTGTGTCCCAGCCCAGGAGGGGGAGGAGGAAAAAGGAGGTGGGCGAATTGAGGCGGATCATCCCCTCCTGCCAGCTCTCTGTCTCACGGAGAGGGAGGGAGGAAGCCAACTGGTTTGTGGCCCAGAACTCACAGTGGGGAATCGAGTCATGGAAAATGACGGCTGGAAAGTTGCTGAGAAATCAGGCGCATCTCCACCTCCCTCCTGGGTTTGACAGAGGGATAAACTGAGGCCCTAGGCAGGTAATACTCGCGGGGGGACCAACAGAGACCATGAGGGGACTGGGGAAGGACCCGGGTTGCTAAGCTCTCAGCCAGTGTTCCCTCCACATTCCTCCCTGACACTACAGGTCTGAGACCACCCCCACCCCCCCACCCCTGCCCCAGGCCCAGTTCAAAACCCTGGTGCTCCCACCTACAAGCTCAGTAACCTTGGGGGAAATACTGAGTCGGAGCCTCAGTTTCCCTTTTTGAAAAGATGGGGATAATAATAACTCTTACCTCATGAGGAGTCAATGAGATAAAGGTTAAATGGAAATCACTTAGCAGGGAAAGTCTCCTGTAAGAGGTGATTCTTCTTCTTACTGTTACTAGCTGTGACTTTCTCCATAAGCGGCTTAACCTCTCCAAGCTCTGGCTGCCCCATCTGTGAAATGGGGGTACCAAGAATCCCGGCTTCATAAGGTTGTGCAGATTCATGGGATAGATAATGTGTGTAAAGTGCCAAGCACAGAGCCTACATCTCACTGGGAAGCAAGACATCTTAGTTTTGGTACGATTTATGGGGTGCCTCTCTGCTCTGGTTCCCCAGATGACTCTAATGTGCTCCCTGGGTTGAGAACCAGTGTTTTAAGGGAAGGGAAGAAAAGTCAGACAGGAATTAGCCCTCCTCCCTCTCTCGCTGCTGTGCTTCTTAGTTATAGAATGCATTCATTTGCTTGTTTTCTGTGAGACTCTATACCTACCCTCTTCCAGGGACTGTAGCTGGTGCTGGGGACATAGAGGTAAACGAAACAGTTCCTGGCCACCCCCCACCCCAAGCTGAAAATGACTCTACAACCATCTATCCAGTCCCTTCCCCGCTCCCCAGGACTTGCAGCCCCTCTGCAGCTTCCCTGGTGAATAAGTGAGACTTTGCTTGCATACCTCTAATTATAGGGAGCTCATTACCTCTCCCAGCAGTCAGTTCTGACTCTTGGCATCTTTATCTGATGTTCAGCTGAGCCCCAACCCTTGAACCTGCATAATAAACAAGAATTCTACATATCTTGGGGCGCCTGGGTGGCTCAGTCGTTAAGCGTCTGCCTTCGGCTCAGGTCATGATCCCAGGGTCCTGGGATCGAGACCCGCATCGGGCTCCCTGCTCGGCAGGAAGCCTGCTTCTCCCTCTCCCACTCCCCCTGCTTGTGTTCCCTCTCTCGCTGTCTCTTTCTCTGTCAAATAAATAAATAAAATCTTAAAAAAAAAAAAAGAATTCTACATATCTTTATTATTACCATTATTATAAGCTATGTGATCCAAGGCAGATGATTTAAATTTGCCAAGTCTCTGTTTCCTCGATTTTTAAATGGGCTGACAATTCCTGGGGCTGCTCAGAACAGATCTGTTTTCTCTGCCATGTGACCACAACTGAGGTCTGTTTTTATGGCTAGGATGTGGTTTTCTAGGAGTTTAGGCTGGACCCTAAGGATAACTGGAAGCATTAAGGTTCTGGTCTCGGTGCTTATGAAGGAGTAATGAGGCTCTTGGCTCTTTCCCAGCTCTCAGGAGCTATTCGTTCATGAAGCCACTGTGGGCTGCACGCTTGGGGATCTGTCACTAGCACTGGGGAGGACCACGGTGCCAAGCAGGCTGCCATGGTATGTTGCCCAAGACGTCCAGAGGAGAATCCCCCAGGCCTCTCTTCTGCAAGCTACCTCAGCCCTGGATGAGAGGCCTGGGGATAGGCAGCATGAGGGGAGCTCCAGTGGGAAGACTAACCTGGGCAATTTCCACCTGACTGATTGCCACACAAGTCTCTGAGTCTCGGCCGATTAGGCATTAACCCGAGGGAAGGTGGCTGAGTGGCCCCATGAGCCCTTTGACTAGTCATGTGCGGAATAGCAGGCGGCTGTCTTCCCTCAGGTCCCTATCTAGGCCAAAGCTGGCCTTCAGCCTGTCCAGTGCAGAGCAGCCTGCAGCCTAGGGAGGGAAGGGAGGGATGAATATTGGTATGGATTGCAGAACCCTGTAATGCCACTGACATTCATCCCCTCTCCACTTCCCCGTCACTCCTGACCCAGGCCCTGGTCCTTCTTCCTTCTGGCCCCAGGACCTGACCGGGGCATCTGCTGGCCTCTAGTGCCCTGTGCACCAGGGAAATTGGACTCCTCAGGGTCCCCCAAGCATACCTGGAGACTTCTCGAAGACAGCTTTCTGGACATCTAAGATTGTCCCTATCCTAGTACAGCCCATAGGCCACCTCCCCTCCGTGAGCTCCCCCAACCATGCCCCTGACCTGAGTGAGAAGTAATAATAACAATAATAGCTAATCTTTATGTCAGGCACTCAACTCAGCACTCTGCGGGGATTATCTCATTTCTCTGAACACCACCATAGTGGATTAGGCACTGTTATCATGCTCTATTTTTCAGATGAAGAAACTGAAGCTCAGAAAAGCTTTAATTACTTGCCCAAGGTCACAGGTCTAGACTAAGCTAAGTTTCAAGCTCCCTTCTGTCTGAACTCCTGAACCACTGGGCTGCACTCTCCTGGGTCTGTCCGTCCCCCTGCAGCCCTCTGACGGAACCTCCTGTGTGACCCTCTGCTTTGGGTTCTACTTCCTATGTGCCTCTCTTCAGCCTGGCCCGCTCCACTGTAAGCTCCTCAGGGATGGACCTCTGTCTAACTCAGGGGTTCTCCACCAAGACAGCACGTTGGCGTCACCGGCATCCCCGGCATCACCTAGGTGGGCCTGGAGCATCAGGGTTTCCCACACAGCACCAGGCACATTGTATTAAAAGGAATTACATGTGATCTGAATCATCTGTAGGCACCTAAATTTCCCTATCTCAACAAAGCAGGTGTTTGAACTCAGATCTTTAACTCCTAGCTCTGATGTTCTAAAATTCTAATATTCTTTACAAGGATGTTGTCAGCTTCTAAAGAGAGACCTAGCGAATAGTCTCTGTCCACCCCCCTACGTGCCTGAGGAAAGCCGTATTACCCCTGTGGACTGGATGAGCTCTTTCTCCTCCCTCCTAGGTTTTCCTTTCCAGAACAATCTATCCACATTTGCCATGGGACAGAGTATAAAGGGGGGACCTGAGCAGTGATGAAAACTCTGACTAGGTGGCCAACTTCAGGGCGCCCATAAAGTCTGAAAGCACAGGTCGTATTATTTTCATTTTCAACAGACCGCACCCTTTTGATTCCTTTTGGGGCAGGCTAAAGTCTCAGGTTTCTTCAGTGAAAATCAGACACACATCATCAGAGACAGACAGCATATCACAGATGTGTGTGCAGGGTCAGCTGACCAGCATCCAGGCTGGCCCAGGGCTGAGGGGTTCCCAGGGATCGGGACTTTCAGTGCTATGACCAGGACAGTCCCAAGCAAACACCCTGGGACTGCTGGAGGGAACTGCTGTGTTCCTGCATTATGCGTATGTGTTGTATACCCAGAGTAGGTGCCCAGTGAGTGGGGTCCACCTGGGAAGACCAGCCTCGAGAGAAGATTCAGCTCACTGGGGACAGCTGGCTGAGGGACTGGCTACTTTGAGACAGCATGTCAATGAACTTGAAATGCACCTGTCATTTCCAGGGCTGGGGTCCCTTCCATCACACTGCCTTCTCCCTGGAGAGGGTCACACAGCAGGATGGGAGTGAGGCTGGGAGATAGGTACAGAGCAGAGACCCTGGAGTCTGGGCTGTGGACCTGTGGACAGGAAAGGCTCTAGAGGCCTGGCTGTCAAAGGGACACGATGCCTTTAAGGAGGATGAAGTCATCGGGGGCCGAGGCCACCTGGCTCTGTGAGGGCTGCAGCCTGCAGCCGAGAGGGGGAAGCAGAAGGTGGAAGGCAGGTGGGCCGTGGGGGCCGAGCTTGGGATGTCAGCTCTGCAGCGGACAGACGGGACACAGCAGGAGTTGGAACAGCCAGCCCTGGCATTGCCTGGGGTGCTCGGGAATGTAATCAAACACTCAGCAGACCTGCTGGCCATGGGCACCTGGGCACCACCGGGCCCTCCAGCTCATCCTGACCCCCAGCTGGCAGTTCTGACAGGCTCCTGCCAGGAGAAGCGTCCGGCCTTGTTGGCCGAGCCGGTGAGCATGAGCTCATCTGCTGCCAATCAGCCCTCAGTCAGCCTGCCCCAGGCTGGCGCTGGCAGGTGGGGCTCTGGTGCTGAGAGCTACTGGAGCCGGGCTGGCTGGTTCAGTGGCCTTGGTTAGGTCACCCCATTAGGAAGCTGGGAGGGGGGGAGTCACTCTGAGGTCTGGAAACAGAGCCTCTGCTGTTATCCCCACCTTTACCTGCCCCCAGACTTGGGGCTCAGATGTGGTTCTGGCCAGGGAACCAGTACCCCTCCCATGTCCCCTTCTCCACAACCATGTGCTACATTTCCAGACTCATCTCCCCTTTCTCCCTCTTGTGTAGTAACAACAGCAATAATAATGATTGTGGTAATAGTAACTCACATTTCTTATAATTTATTAAGTGCTAGGCTAAGCATCATCTCCTATGATCCTCAAATAAATCTTCCTGATGAGATACTATTATTTTCATTCTCATTTTGCAGAGGAAGGAACTGAGATTCAGAGAGTTTAAAGTGACTTATCCAAGGTCGTCATACCCTTAAACGGGAGATCGAGGATTTGAACTCAGTTTATCTACTTCTAAAACCCATGCTTCTATCATGGACATATTTAACCAAGTGTGAAAGCAAATATTGAGGCCACTCCATCTACCATGAAAGTGGGATGTGTCCCCACTTCAGGCCTGAGTCTGTTGATGGATCTTTTTGCTGCTGCTGATGGGGATGGTGGTGATAGTGGCTGGGTTTTTTTTCTTCTTATTTGTTTTAATTTTTAAACTGTTTCTAGGAAATAATTGTTGGGTGATGGCTTTATTTAATTCTGGAAGGCAAAAGGGACATAACTGAGGACTCATTCCAAGGCATATTTTAAGATCTCTGTGTCAACATTTATGGGATGACTTATTATACTTTTCTGTTAAAGGTTCTTCAAGTAAAACAACTTCATTTATTTAAAAAGAAAAACAAAAACAAGAAACACATGCTTCTAGCCTCCCCCTTTATGTGATGCTCCAACCAAATCACAAGATTTGGATCCAAGGACTTGCCACCCGCATTTAGAAAGGCCTCACACTCGATTCAATGCTCCCCTGTATCTGTCTTGGAATCTCAATTAATTTGGCATCAGGTTCCCATCATCGCCACTTTGCACTGGGTCCGGCAGGTGATGCAGCCGGTTGGGCCCATGGGCCCGCCTGCTGCTGCCCAGCCTTGACCGAACCCCGTCCCTTTGCTCATGCTGGGCCTCTGTGCAGACTGCCATCCCTCCTGCGTCTACCTGGTTGTGCACCCACCTGGTCCATCACAAGGCTGCCTGCTCACGGGCATCTCTTAATCTCCCCCACTGTGCCTCCCCACCAACTGCGAGGGTTCCCGGGCCCTTGTGGAGCAGACTGCCCTGTTCAGGTCTCACAGTGAGGTCAGGGCGGGAGATCACTGTGTGGTCCTCATCCCCCTTGCTGTATTTGTCAGGGGGAAGGGAGCACAGGGTGAGGTTTAGACTTCAAATTAGATAGATGGATTCAACCCCAGCTCTGCCATCTGTATGTGCAGCTGTGTGGCCTAGGACAAATTACTTAGCCTCTCTGGGTAGCAATGTCCTCATCTGCCATACGGAGGTAGTAGCGGTTCTTATCTTGCAGGAATTGTCGGGATTAAATAAGGGATGAATCAATAAAACACTAAGCAGGATGCCTGAGGCAAAAAGTGGTCGTTTTCTGGATCAGTCTGGTGTCTAATTCATCTGTGAATTTCCCATAGCTCTTCACATGGTGCTAAGGAAATGTGTGTGATGCGGAGGATGGATAGATGTGAAATTGCTTTGGGGATGCTGCAGGGCCATGAGTGTCGAGAAGGAGGATGTGATTTTACAGATGAAGAAACTGAGGCCTAGTGTCAGCTTTGCTGACCTGTTCAGGGTCTCACAGCCTCCCTTCCTCCCCGCCCTTGGTGCCTGGGTCCTGCTGGGTCACTTGAAGGCCATCAGGGCAGAGGCCCTCAGGGGCAGGAGTCTACTCTCTGCTGCCTGAATTCCAGAGGCAGCTCTGGCAGCCCAGGCAGCCCTGTCTCCCTCAGCAGCCACATTCCAGACATTCTGCCCAGGTTAGGAAGAGGCTGGCCCTCAGGCCGGAACCCCGGAACCAAGGTGGCAGGGAGAGGGGCTCCGGTCTCCTGGGAGCAGGGATCGCTGGCCACTCTGGCTTCTTCAGCACCCCAGGCCCTCCTCACAGGCCAGGCCTCAGGACTGGTTGTCCAGGGAAGGCTGCTCAGGGAAGACAGACTAGTAGCCCAGTAGTTTTCTAACTTCAGACCTGTAGGAATCATCTGGTGGGAGGGGGGAGGGGGGATGTTAAAAAGGCACATTCCAGGCCCCACCCCCATTACAGAGGGGCCCAGGATTCTGCTTCTTAAATGAGCCTCCAAGAGGGTGCACAGCCAGGTTTAAGGGCCGCTGATTCAGTCCCCTGTACAGGTGATCAATGGCGCAGCTGAGGTCAGGAGACAGAAGGGGTTGCCTACAGTCACCGGCTCCAAGGCCGTCCTCCCAAGAGCCACTGTTCCTTCTGGAAACAGGAAGCGCTCAGACGAAAACTGCACAAGGGCCGGGGAATGCAGAAGGGTGAAGGGCTAGAACAGGGCAGCTCAAAGAAAAGTTAGAAAGATGGGCAATATTTGCCCTTCTCACTCCACCACTGTCCTTGTGTCCCCTACCCACACCCCAGAGGCTGCCAACTGGTCTGACTCAGGGGTGCACGGAGCCCCAGCCCCTCCCACTTTGCTCTGGAAATTTGTCTACTGCCTTCATGTTCACTCTCCTGGTGGCTTTCCTTCTCGAGTCACCATGTGTAAGAGAGAGAGCACCGCCTTGGAGTAAGCATCCTGGGCTCAGGTCCCAACTCAGTCACTGCCATGCTGTGTGGTTTTAGGCAAGTTCCTTACCCTCTCTGCCTCCCAAGTTACTCATCTGTACAATGGTGGGCTAGACTAGCTTTTCTCAAAGTGCACTTCATGGATCAGCTGCACAGAAGCCCCCAGAAACTTGGTTAAAATGCAGATTCTCACACTTCCAACCAGATAAAATGGGCAAAAAGATTTGGAGAAATCTTATTTAAATTTTGCATTTACACAAATAAAACATGATACATTTTCCTCGTGAAATAATAAAACAGTACACTGAAGGTTAAAGTTCTCTTTGCCACCACCACAAATACCTTCTCCAAAGGCAACCAATATAATCATTTAGGTGTGTAACCTTTGTAGATATTTATATTCATACATAAATATACCAGAATGAAATATATAGCATTTGGAGGGTTCTGTTTGTTTGGGGAAGGAGGGTGGTTGTTACCATAGTGTCTTGTGTGTCATCCTGCAACATATTCACTCAACGGTTTGTCTTGGGGTCTTTTCACGGACTACACAGAGATCCACCCACACTTGGAGCTCTCCAGGTCATTCTGGGGCTCATTCAAGTTTGAGAACCTCTGAGCTAGATAAACACTGACATCACATCCTGTGAGTCTGACTGTAACATAGAGAAGGGGCAGAGTTAGCAGGATATTTCCCAAGAAGGACGGAAAGTCTGGCCTAATTGGAGTGTCCTTGGAACTAGACTCCACCACTCGGATGGGGCCCCCTACTTCCCTTCCCTTCCTCCTATTTCCCTTCCCTTCCCTTCCACTTCCTTCCCTCAGTGCCACACCCTCCTTCCCTTGACAGCCCCTGGTCACCCTGATGTCATCTGTGCAGGCGAGGACTGACTCAGGCTCTCCCTGCCACCCAGAAGGCAGCTCTGCACGGCTTTTGATGAGGCCTGACTGGTTTGACTTGGTACGGTAGTTCGTGGTTTCCCAACACCTCCCCTCTAGGGACTTTCAAGCACACACCATCTGTCTCTATGGGGAACTCAGGAGCTGTCTGGGTCTAAAGTAGTAACAATCTCTTCACTGTCCTCAAGGCTCTGCCATAGCTGTGGAACCTTGAGCAAGCCCCTATCCTTCTCAGAGCTTCCCTCTCCCCAACTGTAAAATAAGGCTGTAGTCCGTAATCTCTGTGCCTGCAAGCACATCTAGCAAGCGAATCTATGCAAGTTTTGTTGAATGAATAAAAGTTGAAAAGTCCTTTCCAACTCCCAAGGACAGTGAATTCAAAGCAACCATTATGAATAAAACATTTACCATGTCCATGGCCCTAGACTGGGAACTGAGGAGGACAGAACCCTATAAAAGAAATGATGCAAACAGCCTAGTTGAGGGTCCAGTCATCCAGTCAATCAGTATTTCCCTGGAGTCTACCATGGGGCAGGAATAGAGGAACCAGGTCAAAGCAGTCAAGAAAGGACCAGGGGTCTACTCACGTGCCATTGGGGAAGAGTGGAAGTCAGGAGAGAGGCAAATGGAGATTGTGGTCACACAGATTATGGGTCCTGCAGAAAGGTTGGAGAAGAAAGCATTCAGGGGGAAGATGAGGTATATAGACAGTGAAAGCAG
This sequence comes from Phoca vitulina, assembly GCF_004348235.1. NCBI lineage: Eukaryota > Metazoa > Chordata > Mammalia > Carnivora > Phocidae > Phoca > Phoca vitulina. Next base: position 4,414,321 of record NW_022589786.1, read on the forward strand.
GAGATATAAGTAGGGAGACTGTATGACACATGACGGGCTCTGAATAAATGTTTGCTAAATTGAATAGATAGATTATTATAGAGACAAACTCATGATAAATGGATACATAGAAATAGATGAGGGCATTAAATAGATGACAGAAATAAGCAGATGAAAGTAAGTTAGCAATGCATGGATAGATGGACACACGGATGGATGGGTGGATAGACGGGTGGATGGATAGATGAGTGGGTGGATGGATGGGTGAATGGATGGGCAAGCAGAGAGATAGATAATCTTGGTCCAGGATTATTGAATTTTGGATCAGGTATCTAAGTTTCGATTTGAGCCCCTCTGCTTATTGACTCTTACTGGCCATGTAACCAATGAGGGTTTTGTGCTACAAGTAGAGATGATCAGTCCAGTCTGCCCCCATCCCAGGAAATTATGAAAATTGCCTGAAATACTAGATGACAGCTCTGCATAAAGCTGCTTGCAGTTGTCAGAGGATAGTGTTTGTAAGCGAATCTAAAGGACTTCTCAGGCCTAGTTATACCTAAATAGGACAATGTGAGAGATTCATAAGGAATATAGTCAATGATATTGTAACAACATTGTGTGGTGGCAGATGGTGGTTACATTGGTAGTGAGCATAGTATAATGTATAGAGAAGTTGAATCATTATGTTGTACCCCTGAAACTAATGTGACATTGTGTGTCAACTATACTCAAATTTTAAAAATTTAAAAAAAAAAGAGTGACTGATAGAGGAATAGATGTGGGAGCTGGAATTTATATGACACACAGTAGGTCCCACTCCAACAAGTAACAGTTGAGCAAACCAAGGGCCTGGTGTTTTGGGACTGCTTCAGGTCGGTGTCTGGCTTACACACTTCTGTCTCGCCGTCCAAAGCATGCCATCTTCCCTGACGCAGCCCCGGCTATGATGCTCAGCTCTGCTTCCCTCTTCAGAATTATCCTGATAATTCAGCCTCAGGGACACGATGCAGAGCCCAGCAGCCATCAGGATCATCGGGGTGCCCACGGATTGTGGGGGCCCTCCCCTGGCCTCTAAATCAGAGTACTTGGATGTGCCCAGGTTGAGGGTACCAAGCTGCTGTGGCTTGCACAGTTTCACTGGTTGGTGTCTGGCAGGGTTGAGACTTGAACCCAGCTGTCCTGCTGACTATTCCAGGGCCCCTGCCAGTGCCTCCTGCCCAAGGGCCAGGAAATGGCCCAAATGACCTCTTGATGGCCCTAATCTCTGGGATTTCAGACCCCTCAGCAACTACCAGACACAGCCTCCTCCAATTGCCTAAGGATTTTGAGCTAAGCCCGCTGGCTTTCTCGCGGCTGCTGGTGGGATCCTTGAAAACCCAGGGATAAGGGAGGCCTAAGGCAGATAAGTGGTTCTTGCTCCTCTTCCCATCTGGCTGGGCCCAGATGAAGGCCACTGTAATGCCTATAGTAAAGTCCCAGGCATGGAGCCATGGAGCCATGGAGCCTTGCAGAAGTACTCGCAGAAACCCCAGGCTTGTTTCCCACAGTTGTTCTCAGCCCTGGGTGCTCGTTATAATAACCACCAGGGGGAGGTGCAGGTGGGGTCTGCCTGGGCCCACCCCCAGAGACTCTGAATGCATCAGGATGAGGTGCCAGCCTGGGCATCAGACTGTGAAGACTCCCCAGGTAGTGCCAGTGGGGAGCCAGAGTTAGGAAGCAGGGCTCAGAGGCATCCCCTCCCCAGGGACTTGCTGTGTTCCCACCTGGAGTGCTAAGCACTGAATCCCCATTTTCCGGATGGAGAAAATGAGACTCAGAAATGTTGGGCACCATGTCCCAGAGCACATAGTGTGCTCTTTAAAAGGTGCAGAAAAAGGGGCGCCTAGGTGGCTCAAGTGGTTAAGCACCGACTCTTGATTTTCGCTCAGGTCATGATCTCAGCGTTGTGAGATCTGTGCCGGGCATGGAGGCTGCTTAAGATTCTGTCTCTCCTTCTCCCGCTGCCCCTCCACCCCCACCACCCCCACTTGCACTTTCTTTCTCTCAAAAAAAAAAGGTACAGAAACCAACCCCACCTGCCTACCTGGTGCAAAAAGGGAATTTAATGCATGGATATGAGCAACACAGAGAATGAATGAGAGTGCAGGGGTTATAGTTAAACCTCCCCAAAAGAGAAGAACCAGGAGGGAATGGGCAATCCACTCAGGCTGTCACCCCCAGAAGGACAGATGCCCCTTCTCTCAAGATCCAGATTGCTTAAGGAGGGTGGAGCTGGCTGAGCTTGGGTCCCTTGCCGGGCTGGGATGAAGGGAGGCTGACCCTGTACTTGTCTGGCCCTGAGAGTCAGTGCATCCTTAAATTTTGCACCCTACGGGCGCCTGGGTGGCTCAGTCGTTGAGCATCTGCCTTCGGCTCAGGTCATGATCCCAGGGTCCTGGGTTTGAGCCCCGCGTCCGGCTCCCTGATCAGCAGGAAGCCTGCTTCTCCCTCTCCCACTCCCCCTGCTTATGTTCCCTCTCTCCCTCTGTTTCTCTCTGTCAGATAAATAAATAAAATCTTTAAAAAAAATTTTTGCACCCTAGGTGTCTTAGACACTTGGTGCCCTTCACCCTAGTGCTCGGCCGGGTCCCAGGCCTGCACCTTGGCCCAGGGTGGAGGGCACTTAGAGTGACAGCCCACTGAGACTGCATCAGATAGCCACTGGATGCCTCCCCAAAGGACACTGGGATGCCGTCAGTGAGAGGAGAGAAATAGATGCTGGGCAGGTGAAAATACAGGGGCTCACGCCCAGGCTTTAGAGCAGAGCAGTTAAAAACATGACTCTGGAGTTGACTGACTCTGGATTTAAATGAAGGGTCTCCCCTTAATATTTACTTGGCTTCAGACAAATCAGCTTGCTCTCTGAGCCTCCATGTGGTTATCAACAAAATGATGCTAATAATGGTACCGTCTATTGGTCTCTGTCTTCTGGCCCTTCATTCCATGCCCTTACCCCTACACCAGTGTCCTCAGATTTTCCAGTGTGGTCACCTAACTGCCCCTTTTAAAGAGCACACTATGTGCTCTGGGACATGGTGCCCAACATTTCTGAGTCTCATTTTCTCCATCTGGAAAATGGGGATTCAGTGCTTAGCACTCCAGGTGGAAACACAGCGAGTCCCTGGAGAGTGGACTTGGGTCCCTGGGGGCCTGGGGGTAGAGTCTGAAGCCACACACAGCAAGTACTACCTCCTCTGAGACATACAGCAGCCGTACCACCAGCAAGTGCACGTGGGGCATAGACCCCAGGAAGCCAGCGCCTATGTCCACACATGGTCATAGCAATGTCACTCGTAAAATCCAAACACTGGACACAAGTCGAATTTCCATTGGTAGTAAGATAGGTAAACAGAGCAAGACTGCATGACCAGAAAACTAGCAAACCCCCGCCACACGTAACGACACGGACGTCTCTCAGACAACATGTGGAGAGAAGGAAGCCAGACCCCAGCCAGCATTTGCTCTAGAATACGTGGAGCTCAGGATCAGGCAAAACTAATACTTCGAGCTGTACTATAAGTTCAGTGAACTTTACTGTATGTAATGCCCATGAAAAAATTTCTTAATTTAAGGAAAAGGAAAAGTATATAATTTTTGCAATCTATCCAAATACGTTTGTGCTTACTGTAACAATGATTTCTTCTGAAACGTCTCAGTAAAATGGACTCTCCTGGAATATAGGTCTTGTTTGTTGGGTGTATTTCAGCACCCCCTTCCGGGTGCCCACCAGCCCTTGTAGGCACACTCCCTGGTTAAGAAGCTCCCCGCCCCCACTCTAATTGGCACGATTTCCATAAGCCTAGGAAGCCACGAGTTGCAAACTAGTGATCCATGAGCCACAATCACCCCTCCTCATGTTCTATTTGACTCGCTCTTTTTTTTTTAATTTTTAATTTCAAAAAAGCCTTAATTCATTGCCAATTTTTAAAAATTGAGAACTTTTACAGAAAAACCCAGGCTTCTCTTGAAAGTTTGGATGATCTCAAAAGGGGGCATGTGGGCAGCAAAGCTCTAGAGCTCAGATGCTGCACATTTTCAAAGGGACGCGAGTGCGTGAGTCCCCCCCAGGCTCCCAGTCCCACCCAGCCTGCTTTGCTCATTCTCTCGGAGTCTTCCCTGGCTCCTGCTAGTGTTTGAGTGTGTGTCCTTGCTCTCACCTCTGACTCAAACCTCTGCTACTCCCCCTCCAAGTCCTTCCCTGGCTTCCAAGTCCCTCCTTCTGAAAGCCTCCCAGAAAGGCCACCCGACACTGTCCTCCCCAACGCGTTTGTGTACTGCCTGTAAGCTACGCACGGTGTTACATTTGTAAATGATTGAAGAAATCGAATCAAGTGTGATATTTTGTAATGTATGTAGTTGAAACCTCTGCATCTATACATAGTTTTATCGGAAGGCAGTCACGATCGTTCATTATGGATTGTCTGTAACTGCTGGTACCACGGCGAGGTGAGGAGCTGTGCAGACACAGTATGGCCCACAAAGCATAAAATACTTACTATGTGGCTTTTTACAGAAGAAGTGAGCCAAGCCCTGCTCTGGCTCCCGCCTTCCACACGACTGTTGCTGGGTCTCCCTTACATACTTTATTGTTTGGCTCATGTGATAATTTGCCCTGTCTTACAGTCTTTAATGAGATTGTGTCATAGGTCTCCTTCATACCACTCCCTCATGGTCTTCACTCTGGTGGAGCAAATTGTTATCTACCTTAGGGGGTGGGAGAGCAGGAAGAGCCTGAACCCCTGAAGTGGATTCAGAAAGACTCTGAGGAAGATGTTCAAGCTAAAATACCTACTTCCTCTTTTAATTGTCCCTGCTTACAGGAGCTCTAGAACCCCAAGTCACTCGCCCTGGAAGGAACTTCAGAGCACCTTTCTTTCTTTTTATTTTTTTAAGATTTTATTTATTTATTTGGGGGAGAGAGAGAGTACATGGGGGGAGGACCAGAGGGAGGGGGACAAGCAGACTCTGTGCTGCACTTGGAGCCCGCTGCGGTGCTCCATTCACAACCCTGAGATCATGACCTGAGCTGAAACCAAGAGCCAGATACGTAACTGGCTGAGCCACCCCGGCGCCCCTTCAGAGCACCTTTCATCCATCCATCCATCCATCCATCCACCCACTCACTCACCTGACACTATTAGTTGCCTCTGGTGTGGTGCTGGTTTAGACTGCAGGCTAAAACTTGGTTTCTGCCCCCAAGGAACATAGAGCTAAGTGGGCGAGACAGATGTCTAAAGACAAAGTTGTATTTTGGTGTGAAAATCCTTAGAGCGAGATGTGAGCACACAGCCAAAAGAGATGGTAACTCTAATTCTTTAACTTTGCAACTGAAGAAAATGAGGTTAACCAGAGAAAGGCAAGAAGCTTGCCCACAGTCACACTGCACGTTAGTGACAGAACTGGAAAAAGATCCTTCCCCAACTTCCACTTCTTGGCACTTGACTTTTTTGTTCCTTCTTTCACTCACTCAGTCAACAAATAGTATGGAGTTCCTCCCAAATGCCAAGCCCTCCTTTGGGTGCTGGGCATGCAGTCGTGAGCAAGACAGACGCACGTCCTACCTGCCAGAGCTTCCACTGGGGGCTGAAGACAGAAAATAGACACATCAGCAAATCAGTCAATCAGTTGATTTTAGTGAGCTGTGTGCTCTAGAGAAAATAAAGCAGAGGGGCGCTGGGGTGGCTCAGTCGGTTAAGTGTTTGCCTTTGGCTTGGGTCATGGTCCCAGGGTCCTGGGATCGAGCCCCACCTTGGGCTCCTTGCAGAGTGGGAAGCCTGCTTCTTCCTCTGTCCCTCTCCCCACCGCCCCCCACTTGTGCTTCTCTCTCTCTCAAATAAATAAAATCTTTAAGAAGGAAGGAAGGAAAGAAGGAAAGAAGGAAGGGAGGGAGGGAAGGAGGGAGAAAATAAAGCAGAACCAGGGCTAGAACAGCTTGGGACTGCTCGGGTAAGACGGCCAGGGAAGGCCGCGCTGACCAGAGGACCCGTGAGGGGACCCGGAGTGAGAAGGAGTCAGAGAGGTGCTATTCCAGGCCAAAGAAGGAACAACAGCCAAGCCTCGTCTTGTGCTACCTCCAAGATCCAACCCCTTACTCCACTCTGACTGAAGAGAACCAAAAACTGGAAGATATCTTGAGAGTATTTCTCTTTTTGGGTTTTGCTCCGGTTTTTGCTTGTTTGGCGTCCGACTGCTGTACTAGATGAAAGCCCCACAAAAGGCGGTGCTGTGTGGGTCTCGTTCACCACTTTGTCCCCGCGGCACAATGGGGGGTGTTGACGTGAACTGAAGGGGAACGTGGAGGGGAGAAAATGCTGGTGAAGACGTGGAAAGTCGGAGGGTTTATGTCTAAGTACTCCACTGACGGTAAATGAGATTGCAAGATGCCAGTTGGTTACCAAAAAGTAACAAAGCCTCCTTCTCCCCTCCCATAATTGCCCCACTTAATTCATTAAAGGATTATCCCTGAGACTGGGGGAGGGGAGGGAGCCCGACCTGGGAGTTCTGGCGGCAGCACAACCTCTGAGGCAGCAGGGAGACCTGGGGACCCCCAGGTGGGGCAGCAACAACCGGGTTGGGATCAGGGAGCCAAGGGTCTAAGCTCTGCCCGAGTGACTGTGTACCTTGGGTGGGTACCCCCCCCCTTTCTGGGCCTCAGTGCTCTCCTCTGCACAATGAATAAGGATGGGGTAAGAAGAGTGGCTTCAAACTATGCTTCGAGGAGCCTTGGGGTGCCAAAGAGGAGTTCTTAGGGTCTGCCTTGCAGGGAGGGGCAGCAGAAGATAGACAGGACAGTTTGAAGTGGGACCCTCACCCCCCTTTTCAACCAGAACAGCCGGCTGTAATTTGTTTCTCCCTCTGGGTTTCCTCATAAGGAGGTGATATGTGGAGTGATAATGAAAGCAAACATTGAGCCCTCACACCTTGTTGGGTGGATTCCATGCCATAATGCGTGCCAAATGCTTAGCACAGTAACACTGCACAGTACGTGTATCACGAGGACGCACATCTTACAGGAAACCGAGGCTGCTAGATACCTCGTCCAGGATCTGAGCGAGGATGCAAACACTTGCAGTCAGGCCCCTTTTAACTGCCCCTTGATCAAGAGTACGGATGTTTTGTATTAAGCTGGCAGGCTCTTGAGGGCTCCGCTACTGACTAAACTGTGGCCCGGAGTACCTCGAGGGTTACTGAAGGAGACGATACGCGTGAGACGCTTACCATCATACTTGGCTTGTGGCACAGGCTGAAGAATCGTTAGCTATTACTATGATTAGTAGTATCTTAATGTCACGTGAAGACTGATTCCATTCCTAAAATGTGTTTGGGTCCCTACAGCTCTTCCAGCCCTGGAAGTCTCCTGCTCAGAGGGAGGGATGATGCTGTGGGTGGGCAGCACCCTGCTCCCCCAGGGGGTGAGGGGGGAGGGGGAGGGTTGGGGGGTGCCGGCCAGTACAGAAGCCTTCACTAGTTTTTACAAAATGAGAAAAAGAAGGACAAGCCAGTGAGATTTTCATAAAGCTCGCTTTGTTTCATTTAAAGGACTGTCCTTGAAGCAGAGATGAAGGCCTATCTAACAACAAATATGTCTGGCGAGTTTTGAGCACTCGCTGTGTCCCAGACCTGAGTCACCTGACACAGATGTTCTTGTTTATTCCTCATCGCATCCCCCACGTAACTCAGGAAACTGAGGTCACGGTTACTAATTTGCCTGAGGTCCCACGGCTGAAAAGCCGGAGAGCTGGGACTCACCCTGAAGACCTCGGCACACCAGAGCGCTGCCCTCCCACCTAATATGCTGTCCATCCTCGGGCCTGCTCTTATGTTTAACAGCTCTACTGAGAAAGAATTTATATGCCATCAAATTCACCTGTTTAAAGGGTGCAAGTCAGTGGTTTTCAGTTTATTTACAGAATTATGCAACAATCCCCATAATCAAATTTTCGAATATGTTCATCACCCCAAAAAGAAATCTCATACCCATCAGCAATCTCCCTGATCCCCATCCTTCATCTCCAGCCCCTCCCAACAACTAATCTACGTTCTGTCTCTGTAGATTTGCCTATCCGGACATTGTAGATAAATGGAATCATACTGGATGTGTTCTTTTGTTACTGGCTTATTTCACTGAGCAGGTTTTTGAGGTTCTTCCATGTCATAGCATGTATCACTACTTCATTCCTTTCTATGGCTAAATAAAACTCCATTGTATGGGTATACCTTACTTTGTTTATCCATTCATCAGTTGATGGAGATCTGGACTTTTTCTACTTTTTAACTATTAGGAACAATGCTGCTATGAACATTTGTATATGAGGCTTTTGGGGTTTTTGTTTTTTTCTTTTTTTTTTGAGTAGGCTACTTGAACTCACAACCCTGAGATCAACAGCTGAGCTGAGATCAAGAGTCAGATGCTTAACCAACTGAGCTACCCAGGCACCCCTTTTTGTTTGTTTTTTATGGTGGTTTTTTTTTTTTTTTGTGGACATATGTTTTCATTTCTCTTGGGTAGATACATAAGAATAGAAACATTGTGTCATATGGTAATTCTACCCTTCACATTTTGAAGAACTGCCAAACTGTTTCTTAAAGCAGCCATTTTCATTCCCACCAGCAGAATATAAGGGTCCAGTTCCTCTACATCCTTGTCAACACTTGTTAGTAGCAATCTTCTTGATCATTGCCATCCCAGTAGATGTGAAATAATATCTCATTGTGGGTTTGATTTGCATTTCCCCAGAGACTAAAGATGCTGAGCATCTTTTCATGTACTTATTGACCATGTGTATATCTTCTTTGGAGAAATGTCTGTTCAAATCCCTTGCCGATTTTTTAGTCAAGTTGTTCATCTTTATGCTGTTGAGTTGTAAGAGTTCTTTATATATTCTGGATACAAGTCCCTCATCAGATACACAGTTTGCAAATATTTTTCCCATTCTGTGGCTAGTCCTTTCACTTCTCAATCATGTCATTTACAACACAAAAGTTTTCACTTTCATTTCACTTTTCATGCACATGGAAGTGCATCACTTTCATGATGTCCAATTTGTCAATTTTTTCTTTTATGGCTTATGCTTTAGGGGTCGTATCTAGGAATCCATTACCTAATCCACAGTTGCAAAGATTTACCCCTATATTTTCTAAGAGCTTATAGCTCTTTAATTTAGGTCGAGGGCCCATATTGAGCTAAGGTTTGTGTATATGAGAAAGAATCCAAATTCATTCTTTTATATTTGCATATCCAATTGTCTCGGCTATTTGTTGAAAAGGCTACTCTTGGGGCGCCTGGGTGGCTCAGTAAGTTAAGCATCTGCCTTCAGCTCAGGTCATGATCCCAACATCCTGGGATCGAGCCCCGCGTCGGGCTCCCTACTCAGTGGAGAGCCTGCTTCTCCCTCTCCCTCTGACAGCCGCTCTGCCTATCTGTGCTCTCTCTCTAGCTCTCTGTCAAATAAATAAATAAAATCTTTAAAAAAAAATAAAAAATAAAAAAAAGGAAAGAAAGGGCTATTTTTTCCACATGAAATTGTCCTGGCACCTTCTGCAGAATCAATTGACCATAAATGTCAGGGTTTATTTCTGGACTTTCCATTTCCTTCCATTGACCCAGATGCCTATTCTTAGTCAGTACCACACTATCTTGATTACTATAACTTTGTAGTAAGTTTTAAAATTGGGAAGTATGAGCCCGTCACTTTTGCTCTTCTTTTTCAAGCTTGTTTTGGGTTTTCTGGGTCCTTTACATTTCTGTATGAATTTTAGAATTAACTTGTCAAACCCTGCAAAAAAAAAAAATAGCTCCTACTTTAAAAACTGTTCTCTTATAAAATATGGTGATAGGAGACAGTAATTTTTTAAAAAAAAATTAATGACCCTATTTGGGGAAAAAAAAAAGCAATCCTGTATTGAGCCCTCAAAAATTGTGGGGCATTTTACCAATCTGTAAAATCCAAAAGTGACTTAGAAAGTCCTGGAGTGTGGGCCAGATTTTGAGGTAGGGCAGAGTGTGCCCTGCTGGGGAAGAGGAGGAAGAAGGAATAAGATGACATCGAGTGGAGCGTTGAGGGGCCCCTGGGCCCCTGTTGTAACATAGATCTAGGGGCAGCGTCCTAAGGACAAGAGGTGGGACATGGAATGCCCTGTTTGCATAAAAGGCCCACAAGGCTCCTGGGGAAGAAGTCACGGTCAGCAAAGGGAACCAGATGTTGGCGCTGCAACAGGCTCTGCTTGTCAAGGTGAGGGAAAGGAGTGATCTGGAGCTCCGCCCCACGTCTGAAGGTCAGATAGAGCTCACACTGACTGAGTACTTCCCCCGAACCAAGCCCTTCCTAGGCAGCATTGCATTTACTGCTCCCTGCAATCCTGGGAGTCGGAGCTGACCGTTGAGGTGTCAAACACAGCACTGCCCAGCAGTGAAATTCAACAGGTGAAATTCATTTTAGTAATATATTTTTATTTAACTCTATGTATCCGAAATGTTATTTCCAACACATAATCGATACCTAAACATTTGTTAGTGTAGTATTTTTCGTTCCTCTTTTCTTACTGACACTTTAAAATCCAATGTGTTTTTATACGTGTCCAGCACATTTTGACTTAAATGCTAAATGGATTTCACAAAATTTGCAGTTGAAAAGTAGCTTCGGGGCGCCTGGGTGGCTCAGTCGTTAAGCATCTGCCTTCTGCTCAGGTCATGATCCCTGGGTCCTGGGATCGAGCCCCGCATCGGGCTCCCTGCTCGGCAGGAAGCCTGCTTCTCCCTCTCCCACTCCCCCTGCTTGTGTTCCTGCTCTCGCACTCTCTCTCTGTCAAATAAATAAATAAATAAAAATCTTAAAAAAAACAAACAAAAAAGAAAAGTAGCTTCACATTCCCATTGTTTCAAGCACCCTTAAAAGCAAACCAAGTATCTGTTTTTAAATTTAAATTAATAAAAATTAAATAAAATGTAAAATGTTCCTTGGTCACACCAGCCAGATGTCACACGTTAGTGGCTCTCCCATTGGACACACAGGCATTCCTGTGGCACCGTATCATGAGGGCAGTGACAAAGTCAGCTTGTTGAACACTGTACCCCTTGCTTTGTGTGGGCACGTAGTAGGTAGTCTTAAACATTTATTGAATAATGCATAAATGGATGAGTCAACAAACAAACTGAGCTAATGAACAAATGAAATAATGAGAAAAAAAACAAGCAAACTAGGCCAAATGCTTACAACAAGTAAGTGGCAAGGAAGGAATTCAAAGCCGGGTCTGACTCATTCCAAAATCTATTGGCTGCAAGAAACATATGTGGACATAGGAAAGGAAAGCGGAAGCTTAGGCCATCGAGCCAAGGATCATCAGGGTGTCCTCCAGGCCCTGCCAGCCCTCCATAGGCCCCCTCTGGTCCACCTACCATGCCTAGCCTGCTGCGCCACCTTTCCCCTGGCCAAGCTCCGGGGATGCTCCAGGAGCCCAGAGGATGAAAGGCTGGTAGGGGCAGGTGACACCATGAGCATGGTGACAGCTGGCTGCACCAAGCACAAGGACAGGGCTCTGGGCACAGGAAATGGGCACGAGCTGCACAGACAGAGCCCTCGTTTGTCTTGAAATCGGCAAGACTGACCTCATATCTGGTCACAAGTCCTGGGGCTGATCCAAAACCAGAAGGAAAAGCCAAGGGAGACTTTAGTTTCAGTCACAGGACTTCAGAGCTGGAAAAAGTTGGAGGCACCATCTCATCCAAGACATTTATTTTGTAGATCAGGAAACTGAGGCCCAGGAAAGGCAAAGTCCCACGCACAGTTGCACAATGAATGGTCTCTTTCAAAGGAAAGGCCACATCTTACTTCAGCTATGGCTGATGCTACTATTATTTCCTTTCTCTAAAATGATACCAGTTCCAGGTTCTCTTCCAGCACCTGGCAGTTCTTCTGCTCCCTGCATAGTGCTGGACCCCAGTGTTGTAAGGGAGTAGCCACGGTGCCAGAAAACTGGTCCTGCTTTGAGCTTGTGCTGATTATTTTCTCTGCATGAAATGCCTGTCCTCCCTTGCTCTTTACTGCTCGATCCCTCACAGTCTCAGCCTGGCTAGATAATACCTGTATACCAGCATAATAATACTAAACTTCCTCTGTCCCACTGAACTAGCACATCTCCTCCTGCCCTTACTCCATGGCAGCTGTTGGACAATGGAGAAAACCAGGTGGCTTTACCTCCTTCGTCCAGGAGAATGTCCGTGGCTGAGACCCCAAGTTTGGGAGGAAGTTGTGGAAATTAAGATTGGAAAGCAAGGGTGGGGCCAGATGAGAGAATGAGGCAGGTTGTGAATAATTAGAAGGGAGGACCTGGAGGCCCCACTGTGTCTGCCTGGAGTGGGAGTCTGGAGATCCGGTCCTATAACGGGGACATTCTTTGGGGGATTCCCTTGATCCCATTTTCACAAGAGATGGAAAACAACATCGTTGAAGACAGGCTCCCTGGCCTCCCGAGCCTCAGCTGTAGTAGAGGCTTATTCATCCATTTAATAAGTGCTGAGAGTTTACCTCGTGCCAGCCACCGTCGTAGCACTGAGAGTAAAAGTAGGTTTGTGAGTGTGTGTGTGTGTGTACGTGCACATGCACGTGTGTTTGCAGAGTGGAAAGGATAAACACGTAGCTATTAATTCTTTCAATGTGCTAAGCACTGGTCTACATACTGGGGATACAACTGTGGATAGGCAAGTATGTTCCTGCCTTGGGAAGTTCCTGTTCTGGTGTGAGAAGACAGATATTGAATAAGTCATGACAAGTTTGACAAGTTCAGTGCATTTTATGAAAGGAGAGTAAGGAGCACCTTGGGAACACACAGCAGGGGAACCGATCTTGATCCAGTGCCTCCACAATGAAGCGACATTTCATCGACACCTCAGAGATGAAGTACAAAGATTTCACAGACGAAATGTGAAATGTAAAGTGCAGGGTGCTTTGGGAGTACATCAGGAGGGCACAGAACTTTGACAGCGTTGAAAGGAAGGCCCCTTGGAGGAAGTGACATCCAGTGATCACCTACATAGATATAATGATAGATGGAATGTCGATCCAAGGAACAATGAAAACCGGTCACAGCAGATCTGAGCTGAGGAAGTGATATCTGAGATCTGACACCTATATGGCAGTTAACTGGTGAGAAGTGAAAGACAGTGCAGGTGTCCCCAGCAATGGGACGGGCATGTGCCAAAGCCCTGAGGTGGAGGGAGGACGGCTCTCTGGGAACCACTTTTCTTTCCAAGCCCTTTGATGGGGATGTGCAGGTCCAAGCCGTCAGTGTACCCAGAGAGGACTCAATGTGTTTGCTGTGCTCTGTCCATGCGGCTTTCCAGGCACTGAGAGGCATCTCCCCCGGGCCTAATCCTGGGTTAACATCATCCCTCCCTTTCCTGAAAGGGAGTTGAGATGCAGAGAAAAAGCAAGGGACTTACCGAGGTTAGACATAATCATGCTAGTTAGTCACTTACTATGTACCAGATACTGTGCTCAGCTCTTCACTGTTCAACACGAGGTAGAGACAATTATTGGTCTCCTGTGACCAGTGAGGAAACTGAGGCTCACAGAGGGCATCTTGTCTCGGGTCACATGGCTAGACAGCCCCAGAAATTTGGAAGCCAGGTAGCTGACCCCAGAGGCTCCTCTCCAGTGGGACTCTTTGGCAGAAGCTGGTGAGAGTCCAGGTTCCCTGACACTCAGCTTTGTGCTTCTGCCACTGGGAGGCCTCCATATCCCTGCATGAGGACGGACTGACTTCAGGCAGGGCACTAAGCAAGAGTGCCATTGGACGGCCCCAGGGCTTCAGCCCACCTGCCTTCCCTGCCTGCCCCTTGCTCTCCCACAAGGAAGGGGCTTACACCTCTCAGCCCAAGCTCCACCCACACCACCCTAACTCCTGCCCAGCAAACAGCAGCAATTTGGCCCCCCCACACCCTTTAGGGGTGTACAGCCTGCCCTTAGAGGAAGATGTCTGGCAGAGGCTTGCTGCGACGGCCTAGGAAACTAGCTGGGGGTCTTTGAACAAGAAATCCACATCCTGGGTGCCCAGAATGTGATCAAGAAGTGGGGGTCATAGGCTTGGGGTGAACCATCCCATTGGCTCCACTGACTCTCGATTCCATGGGGAGAATGCAGCTGCAGGAGGGGCAGGCGGGCCCAGTAGCTCCAGGGTGAGGGGAATCCGAACTGCAGACAATCCTGGGGTTACTGCTCGGTTCCCCTTTTGCTCCCATAAGGCAACTTTCCAGCAAGACTGTTGGGTACACATTCCTTGTGCCCCTACGAGACACACAGCCCATACCCATACTTCCTCCAGGGCCCTTACCTAACAGTGACCCCCACCCCACACCAGAATCACCCCATCCCCGCCTTGGGTCATGCCCCAGCTTGTGCAAACCACAGGCCTCATATGGCGCGAAGGCAGGATGAGTCAGGGGCAGAACTCGAGGTGCTGAGCCTGGGAAGCAGCTCCGAGCAGGAAGAGGAAAGCTCTGCGGCCCCGAGAGGAGTGAATCAGGCAGGAGTGGTTCCGATCCTGGGTTCCAGCCTCTACTCAGCACACACTTGTAGCAGCAAGGGATGTGGGGGAGGGACACCAGGCACAGCCGGTTTGGGGTCAGGTGTTGTTGAGGAAGTGTTTTACCAGGAAAGTATGTAGATGGCCTCTCCAATGTCGCCAAAACTGCAATTTGCTCATGGGGGGCAGGGAGGACTGCAAGAGGGCTCTGTGTGTGTGCACACGTGTGTGCCTTTGCGTGTGTACATCTGTGCCTGTGTCTGTGTGTGATATGTATGTGTGTGTGTCTCTGATGGGGGCACATGTCTATGCATATGTCTGTGTGTGCGTGTCTGTGGGCTTACAGTGTGTGTGTGCGTGTGTGTGTCTGAGAAGGTCTAGGTCACTGCCTACGCCTATGTGGCTGTCCTGTAGGTCTATATGTAGGTCTTTGCGTCTGTAATTTAGTTTGCGTCTAAGTGCAGCAAGCAAGGGACCCCCAATCTTGGTGCCTGGCAAACAATACCAGAACCTATCACCTCAACACTACACTTGACTGTTAGCCCCTTGAGGACAGGGAGCACTTGTGATTTTTCTCACTATTATGAGAACATAGTAGATACAAAATACATGTTTGTTGAATTAATATCTCAGAGAGGCCCCCACCTGGTTCAGCTACCTGGGAAGCCCCGGAAGTCCCAAAGAGGAGGCCCAGGAGGGGAGAGGAACGTCAGCCAGGCTGATCCCATTCCTAGCTCTGGACACAAGTCTCAGAGGACTTGTCCAACCCTCAGACTTTTGTTTGGTGTTCCCCTCTGCCCTGGTCTAAAGTCAGGGATCAGGGCTCTGAGCTCTGCGATAACCTTGCTGTGTGAACTTAAGAAGTCCCTTCCCCTCTCTGGACCTCAGGTTCCTTATCTATTCACAGAGCAGGGTGGATTGCAAACATCAAAGGCCACATCCAGTCTCAGCATGGTGTGGTTTTTACCTTCAAGCACTTTGTTCAGTGGCCCCTGCCCAGCTGGACATTGGGTCCATGTAATTGCCTCTCAGAGCACACTCCTGCTCCTTGTGCAGCCTCCCGTGGTCCCCGCTCAGGCAGCAGGCAGAGCTCCTAGCAGGTGCTGCTCTCCAAGGCTTCACACTGCTGCTGGGCTCTCCGCCATGCATGCCCATGGGTCACCCCCAGGCATGAGAATTCAGAGCACCTTGCTAGAAACACACAGGCTGACATTTATAGGCTTGAGGAGGGCACATCTTGGGACAGTGGTGATGAAAAATGCAGTCCCCTAACACCTTGGCCTCTGGGCCTCTAGGGAAGGAAGCATTCTGTGACTGATTTTTCTGGAGAGTTGGGTTGGGGAGGGGGGAAGTGGGAGGTATAGCTGATGAAAATGCTAAAATTTTCTTTTAAGTGTTTCAGGTAGGAACCTTCCCTAGATGTATTACATGCTTCCCTGCCTTCTCAAACAAGAGGTGAAGCACCATTTCATCTTTCTTTGATGACTCAGGGCCATTATAAAACATTAATGATTGAATTGAGTTTTAATACAGCAGTGTCCTCAGGGCTGTGCAGGTCTGTTAGGCTATTTTTGCCTATACTGAAAAAGCCAGGCCTCCCTTTTTTGTATTTTATTATTATTATTTTTTTTTTTTAAAGATTTTATTTATTTATTTGAGAGAGAGAGAATGAGAGACAGAGAGCACGAGAGGGAAGAGGGTCAGAGGGAGAAGCAGACCCCCTGCTGAGCAGGGAGCCCGACGCGGGACTCGATCCCGGAACTCCAGGATCATGACCTGAGCCGAAGGCAGTCGCTTAACCAACTGAGCCACCCAGGCGCCCTTTTGTATTTTATTATTGCTCAGTCAGTGACAGAGTGTCAGCTGTCACTTATTTCAGGGGCCCTTATCTCTCCCGTCTTTACAACAGTAAATCTGTTAGATCACTACATGCCTACACTGTGTAGAAAATGAGTCTATCAACTCTGGGCAATGGGGCTCTTTTATGAATAAAATACATAGTAGAATCCACTGTGGCTACTCAGAAGCCTTTTTGTCTCCAGCACTTCTTAGCCAAGTGACCCTAAAAAATATCTTTCTGTGGCTCAGTTTTCTGATCTATAAAATGAAACTAATAATAGTATCTGCCCATAGGCTATTGCAACTGAACCTAAGGTTATATGCTACTAAAGCACTTAACACACTACCTGGCAATAATAACTACTCGATAAATGTTATTTGTTTTTCTCTTTTGTTTTCCCCTAAGGAGCAAAAACAGACTGGATTGTTTTATTCTTAAATAGCATTCTTGTCTGAGTTTTGGATCAGTGACATCGCTGGATAGCTACTTGAGTTCTGTGTGAATGAAGTGACTCACTCCTAATGACTGCTTTGAGCTGCAAATAACAGAAAATCCAACTAACAGTGGCTTAAACAAATACGTGTTTGTTTTATTCTTTTACAAGAAACACACAGGCAGACAGCTCTTGGCATTAGTTTAGTGGCTTAATGATGTAATTCTTTTGGTCTCTGCCTCATGGTCACAATGTGGCTGCTGCAATTCCATTCATCACATCCTTTTTCAAGGCAGGAAGAAGGAGACAGGGTGATGCTAGCTATCTACTTTCCCAGACACCTACTTTCCAGCAGTTTTCTCCTTGTTTTATGGTCTAGAACTGAGTCATATGGTCTGTTAATGCAAGGATTTTGAAAAACAAGAAACAGGGTTGTTACAATTAACTTAGACCAAATATCACATCTCTCCTGGGACTTAACCACACTCTCTCCCTGCTCCCATCCCCCATCCAGGGTTCTATTAGTAAAGAAGAAGGGGAAATGGAAATTGGGCCACAGTTAATATTATTTATTCCAGTAACTATCATAATTCTTTCATTGTCTTAATTAAGAAATTTTGATTGCAAATGACAGAAAGCCAAATCAGACCGACTTAAGCAAAAATAATTGGATAGAGAGAGCAATTAATAGAAACAGGACAGAAAGAAGGAAAGGAAATAATATTTTATTATTATATATTGTTATATATATTATATACAAATAAATTGACTTCTATTCCTGAGAAGTCCAGGAATAGTTTGGCTTTCGGTAAGTCTAGGACTGAATGTGCAAACAACACTGGCAGAAGATTGCCCTTCTCTGCCTTTTGTCTGTTTTGCTTTGCATTTGTTTAATGATCAGGTAGATTCTCCTGACACCTGATGGTGCCTGGGAGCTCCAAATTCTCATTCTCCCAGGCTCTTGTCCAGTAGAAAAAAGGGTGAGTCATTTCTCCCTGTCTCTATAAGCCAAAGTTCCAGGATAAATGTTAGTTGGCTGTGATTGGATCACAGTCCCATCCCTGAAACAATCACAGTGACCATAGGGAGTTCAGAGCTCTGATTGGTAAGGCCGGTCTTAGACCTAACACTGGAGCGGAGGTTGGGTCAGCTGCCCCAAACCTCTGGTCAAAATTGGAGGTCAGAGTGGGCTGGATGTCTCATAGAAATCAGGTGTGGAACCAGAGGAAGGGGGAATGGACACAGAGCAGGCAGAGAGCTTTGCAGTTTCCAACATAGACCTATGAATTGGGAAAAACAGGGATTCTGGCCCCATCTTGCAGTGGGCAAAGCTGTCTTAGAAAGGCAAAATGACATGCCCAGATCTGTTTAGCTCATGGATGGTTAGGATGAATCTGGTGTATCTGTGCTCCCAGTGTTTCTCCTACACCACATCCTGAGTGGCTGGGCAACTGGTCAACCCAGGGATTGTTCAGGAGCCATGGGGCCATGGGACAAACTAGCCAGAGGAACCACCAAGAGAGACCACTGGTTCCACATAGTATGAAGCTCCTTTACCTCCATTGTCTTATTAGGGCTTCACAGTACCCTGTGAGGAGGGCAGGCCCAGAGATAGGTCCATTCTACTGAAAGAGAAGACAAGAAAGATGGTGATAGAGCACCCAAGGCAGAGGAATGCTGGTAACCACTGCCATTTCTTTGTGCCTGGCCCTGCAGTATCTCATTCATCTCTCCACGGTGCTGTGAAGAAGGTACTATTAGCACTACCATTTGACAGACAGGTAGCTCAGATTCAGAAAAGTGAAACAACTTGCCCAAGATCACACAGCTAATAAGAAGAGAAGCTGGGGCTTGAAGCAAGTCTGTTTTAAAAAACTGGGCCCTAAATAAATAAAGGAGGCTCCACCCAAGCTGGGGTCTTAGTAAAAACAAACTGGCCTACTGTGATCTGAAGATCGAAGGGATAGACATTTGGGGTGCCTGGACAGCCTGGCAGAGGCAGGATGAGTATCAGGAAGGTGGCCCCCAAAAGCATTAACAAAGAGTCCCTTTTTCCTGCTTCAGGACACCTGGGGTTATACCCCCCTCTGCTTTCCTTCTGGGCCCCCTCCCAACGTTATCCATTCATGACAGCTTCAACCCAAAAGACTGTCCCCCAAAATCCAGGTATCAGCCCAGGAGAAAGGATTTGGTCTGGGAATCTTGGAACCTGCATTTGTGTTTATCCCTCAGTCACTGGGTGAGCCTAAGAAAAGCCCCCTCTCTGGGCCTCAGTTTCCCCACTTGCAAAAGGAGCTAGCTGGACTCAATAATTTCCAAAGGCACTTCTGGCTCCAGCCAGAATCATTGTCTCAGGTTCCAAGATTTCTCCACCCCTCGTGGTAGCTTCAGATTTCTTGCCTGGGGGAAGAGCCTGGGCAAGTTGCTACAGTTCAGCTCTCTCCCAGCAGAGAGGCAGAGAGGCATGGCTCCCAGCCCAGCAAGGCGTTTTACCTAACCTCAGCAAGCTGAGCAAATCCCTGAGAACAAAAAGGGGAGAGGACCCGAAGAGGGAGGGGATTGAGTGAGTCTATTCCTGCCTTGCTGAGCCAACTTTAACCCCTTCCACCCTGTCCCAGCAGCAGGAAGGCCAGCAGAGATTCAGGGCAGGGCATGCTTGGGCTTCTAGGAACCGCTCTGCACCCAAAGCCACCTTTCCCTAAGGGAGGCCTCCCAGGGAGCAGCTGCAGCTGGAGATGCCATTTGTCCTTCATAGACCCAGACACAGTATGTCACTGTTGGAAAGAGCTGGGAAGAGCCCCACTCCCATCATTTGCAAGTCAGGAGGCTGAGGCCCAAAGATGGGGAATAACTTGCTCACAACCATATAGCTTTAGACTCAGAGGGAGGAGCCTGGATCAGCACAGTGCCAAACACATAGATTACTAAAATTTGTTGAATGGCAGGAACCTAGGCCTCCTTGACTATACCATATTGCCTTTTAGGATTCTTAAATCAAAGTTTCCATCCCAAAATTAGAAGCAGATTGTTGAGGCCTGTCTATAAATTCCTCACTTGAACCTGTAGTGACTAATTCGCCCAGGAGTGTAGGATCAAACCCACCATGGCTATTAAAAATTTAATACAAAGCCCCAGTGCCTTGGGGCTGTGCTTTTTTATTAGCCCTGGAACAGGGTGAAGCCTGCATAATCAGTCAGGCTGAGCCAAGAATGCTCAAAGGTCCCATCCCTGAGAAGCTCTGGGGGAGCACTCTTCCCCTCTGGAGGCATCCTGGGGAAGACCTTCTGAAAAAGGGATCTCTTTTTCCTGTATCAGCCTCAATCATAGGCAAAGTGGGGATCTCCTCAGCCAAGAGAAGTATGTATTAATACAGACCACACCCCTGCCCCTAACATCCCCCCCACCCCCCGTACAACTGACATTTCACCTTTAGTATGAGGCAGACTCTCAGGTCTCCCAAAAGCCTCTGTGAATGTGTGTGTGACCCACAAGGGAAGAAGGGGATGGGGGTCGAGACTATTGGTGAATTGTAAGCAGGGGACATATTTTTGAGCTGGAAAAGCAGCCAGACTGCATCAAAATTGGGCTCCCGGGCTCCTGCAGCCAGTGAGGGGGCACAGGGCAGGAGAGGGCTCTGGGTGACCTGAGCATGGCCGTGGGAATGCAACACAGCTTCCTTACCTACTCTGATTGGTTCATTGTGGGACTGATAGCACTATGAGACAGCAGGTGGCTTGTGAGCCCAAGGATGGCTTCTCTCTGGCCCAGTGTCCCTGGGAGGTCCTTGGGAGAGACACAAGCTCTAGGGACTATTCTGACCATTATGAGCGTCACTCTCTGCCTGGCATTGTGCTAGGCATCAGGGTAAAGCAACAAAACCCACATGGTTCCTGCCCTCAAGGACAATGACAAGTAGGAAACACAAAGGTCGCCCATTATAGTTCAGATGTGCCCAAACCCCAATGCTGAGCTCTTTGGCAAACTAGCACCCCACAGGGATCACTGAGCCATGTTTATTATTCATAGCTTATTAATTGTATCCCACATGCCTCCCCCTCTCTCACAAGCACATCTAATCCATCACTGAGCCCTCTCAGCTCTACCTCCAAAACATACACCCTGAATTCCACCAGCCCCTCTGCCCTTGATCCAGATGCCCTCTTTTCTCCCATGGGTGGCTGTTCTTCCTGCCTCTTCTCTTGTCTCCCTTTAGCCTATTCTCCAAGAAGTAGCCAGAATGATTTGTTCTAAGATATAAGTCACTCTCCTCCTAAAACCCTCCACCCTAGCATGAAGTGCACACTGTGTACCAGGGCCCCTGGACAAGACCTTCATCCCTTATGTCTTGCCCACCAGACACTCTCCCCTTCTGCACAGGCCTTCCTTCTGCTCCTTGAAGATAACACCCTCGTTTCTTTCTCTGCGCCCCTGTACCTGCTCTCCTCCTTGGAATGTTTGTGTCAGCTCACTGTCACTCAGGTCTCAACTCAAAAGTCACCTCCTCAAAGAGGCCCTCCTTGACTATTCTAACCAAAGCCTCTGCCATGGTTTACTCTCCATCACATTCCTTTATTTTTATTGTTACAGTACTTACCAGTAAAGCTGAAATCATCTTGTTTCTATGTTTATTGTCTGTTAGTCTCCATCCACTAGAAAGTATGCCCCTTCAGGGCAGGCTTTCCATCTTATTTTTTCACCACTATTTACATAGCCCCTAGAACCCTGTGCCCAGTAGGGTCTTCAAAAAATTTTGTGGCCTCTGGGTACCTGGGTGGCTCAGTCGGTTAAGTGTCCGACTCTTGATCTCAGCTCAAGTCTTGATCTCAGGGTCCTGAGATCAAGCCCCGCATTGGGCTCCACACTCAGTGTGGAGCCCACTTAAAAAAAAAAAAAAATCCAAAAAAAAAAGAAATTTTGTGGCCTCATTAAATGACTTGCCTAATGCTCAGACATATATTTTTGAAAGGAACATAGAACTTAAATCCATCTCCCTATTTATCAGATGGGGAAATGAAGATACAGAGAGAGACCAGGACTTGCCCAGTCATATGATCCATTCAGTCATTCATATAAACTACTACATGGATAAGAGGAGGCAGCTGTGAGGATCTGAGAGGAACAGCTAGTGCCAATGGCCTGAGGCAGGACCTGAATAGGGAAGCAGGTAAGAGATGAGTGAGGAGAGACACATGAGGTGAGGGGGCCAGGCAGGCAAAAGCCAGGCCAGGCAGTTGCAGCTTGGATGTCGTTCCCCCTGAAGCGGGGAGGGGAATTATTCTGCGCCCTTGGGTAGGGTGCAGAGAAAGCCTGGAATCGGGGAGACCAATCAGGCACCCACGAGAAGCCCAGAGTGAAGATCCCAGGGGTGAGCAAGTCCCCCGGCGTATCTGCCGGGACATCAAAGGTGCTGTGGGCAGTGGAAGCCACCTGCCTGAGCTCCACATGGGCAGAAGGCTGCACCCAGAGCCCAGTCAGTGCGAAGGCAGCGGTGTCCACACCACCCCATTGCTGCTGGGGGCGCACCGCGTGCCAAATTGCTGCACGCTTAGTTACTCATGCCACGGGCTTTGGACCAATTTAGTGAGCAAAGAGGGTGGTTAACAACGAGTAAACAGTCTAAATGCCCATAATTACACTGAGGCTTTGCTGTAATACATCGAAGCCAAGGGGTGGGAGTGGGAGCAGGAGGAAACATGGGGTCTCCTCTTCTTTGTTCTCTGTGGTCTGCCCTGCTGAAATTTCTTCCAGCCAGCCCGCCCTGTCTCATAGTCTGATACGGCAGTCTGCAATTTTCTTGTCTTTTTATTGTCTATTGCTTTTATTCTGGTGGAGGAGGGTGTGCATGCTCCGTTCTAAGCATGAGGATTACAGCAGAACAAAGCAAAGTGCCCGCTCTTGTGGAAGTGACACTGTAGTCAGATAATCGACAGGTAAACAAATAACTATAAAATGCATACGTGCAACAAAGAACACTGGCGTGGTGTAAGGGGAATAGGAGAGCTCCAGGGGTAGGACACATAGAGTGTGTCCAGAGAAGGCCTTCCTGCTAAGGTGACATTTGAACAGAGATGGGAAGGAAATCAGGGCCCAGCCGTGCAGTTACCCAAGGGAAGAACATTCCACGCAGAGGGTGTAACAAGTATGAAGGCGCTGAAACGGACTTGCGGGCCTGAGCCAGCTGGGATGCAGCAGAGCAAGGCACACTGTAGGACCACTTGGGGTTACACTGATACACGGCCAGAGCGGGTTCCAGGGAGGCAGATCAGCATGCGGGAATTCCTCCGGAGAGAGACAAGCACTTTCTGTTTTTCAAAGTTACCTTATTTGATCCCTAGAACAAAGCTGTAAGGGTAGGAAGGGTCGATTTCTTTTTCCATTTCACAGCCGAAGACCTGAAGCTCTAGAATGTCTACCCATTCAGCCAGGCTCACTACCTTGCAGGTCAGATCTGAAGCTCGTTCCTTTTGACACCGCGCCATTGTGAGTTTCCAAAACAAGAGCAGCTCTCAGGCAAGCCTCTGCTTGGGTTACAAAGTTCAGAGCAGAGCTAGGTGAACCACATCACCACGCATGATACAGAATGCTCTGTGGTGCATCTACAGAGTATTCACACATCCCGTAAGACTATAGTAATTTAACCAACACGGCTGAAAAACATAGCTCTCGTCTTTTCAAGAAATCTTTATAGAAACACTGAAAGTTAGAATCATGTTCATGTCAGATCCTAACTTAATATTTCTGGAATGAAATTCTTCTCAAATGTTTTTGTCCTTCGGAAATTCTCCAAGAAGTTTCCTGCAGAGTTCCAGATAAAAAGTAATATGAAAGATTAAATTAAGATCACCATCCAGAAGACCAGATTCCCCTGCAAGTGACACGTATACAGATCTTGTGAACATTTCCAGAAAGTTTTCTCTAGATCTGCCATCTGTCTCCATGCCATCCATGTTTACTGAATATCTGGTATTATTGTTACCATCATTTTCATTATTCGGTTTCTATTTGTCACCATAGCAAGTGAGAACAACTAACTGGGTGGTCACAAAATTTGGCAGAAATGTTTGTGAGCATCTTGTGTAGAATACAGGCTGTGTAGGAAACAACAGCTTTTGGCAGGGCTCAGGTTGGGAGGGGTGCACCTCGAAGAGTAAGGGAGTCATCTTAGACCCTGGCGGGGTTGCTGATCAAGAGAGACAAAGCCACAGCCCTCAGGAAGCTGTAGAAAGAGAAATACAAGGAAGGATTTACAATTTAACTCCCATATTGCAAGTCACAAGGGTAGAACGCTCTGAATCACAGGCATTGATCTGTGATAGGGCTGGTTCTCCCATGGGCCACTCCATGTAGCGTGATCCAAGGATCTATTTCTTAATAATGTTAATGATACTGGCAAGCAGCCCCAGGACCACACCCCCAGGAGGCCTCGCTTGGAGCGTTATACCCATGTTACATTGATTGTGGAGTGTTTCTGTTTAGTGAGTACAAGCTTTGTGGTCTCTGGACCCCTTTACATTCTTACCTTATTAAAACTGAGAAGAACATTCTAAGTATTTATGTGGCAATGTATTTAAAAAGTAACAATAAACTCATCACATATTCATATAAGTATCCCTATGAAAATATTTTCAAAATTAAAAAATAGAAGAGCGGCATTGTTGTACATTTTTTCAAACATCTAAAAGAGACACCTGGTTCTCCTGTCTGCTTGCTGTGATATCACAAGTCATGCAGCTTCTGGAAAACTCCATGGCGCATTCATGAGAAAATGAGAGTAAAAAAAGGCAAGCAGTTTCTTAGTAATAATGAAATTTATGTTGACCTTGTGGACCACATCCAAGGGTCTCTGGGACCCCAGGGGTCCCCAGACCACTCCATGAGAATCTCTGGTGTAGTAGTTGAAGCCAACCTTCTGGAGCTTTGGGCGAGGCATCTAACCTCTCCATGCCTCAAGTTTCTTGCCTACAAAATATGGATAGTAATAGCTGTCGTTGTAAGACTCTTATGACAATAAAGTGACTTACTATGGGTAAAGGGCCTGAAACATAGTACCAGTTCAGTAAACACTGGCTGTTCCTATTAGCCTCTCAAGACTGAGCGCATGGATTCATCAGTCCTCTGGTACATAGCACAGAGTAGGCACATGACAGGACTCAGTCATGAATAAAAGACACACATGAACCATTCTCTTATGTGAGAGGACTCTGCAGCCCTTCCTGGCACTGAGGAAAGTCGGCTTTCCTGCCCCGATTAAATAAGCTAAACAAATCAGAGAGGCCAAGTGACTTAGTCACTCAGCAAATCCCACCGTACCCGCTGTCATAGCTGAGAGCAATTCTCCTCCACCCACATCTGGCCACCTCTAAAGGCCCCCGCACACACTTGGAACAGAGACCCCTGTAGTACCTGATTTTGTCCTGATAGGAGGTGTGCCCCCTCTGCAGACGTATGGGCCAAAGCAAGCCTGCAGAGGGCTTGGTTTAAGATGCCCGGGCTTTCTCCTCCCTCTGCCACGCCATCCAGGGAGCACTTCTTGGTTATAATTACTGATTAACTTATTTGAGGGGACGGGCTCTTTTGTTCCCATGGTTGCCATGCCTGGGATGTGAGAGGGGCCTCTTATAAATATTTGGGTGTTTGTTGAAGGAAAGAAGGAATAAAACTGTGTCTTTTTAATTGACAAAAAAGAGACAACTTGGATAGTTTTTCTAGATAAGTAGATGTTAGGGATAGCGGAGAGAGGAGGAAAGAATGGTAAAATGTTGAAACAGAAAATCACACAAAGATAGGGTCTCAAGAGTTAAGGTGTTGTCTACCCAGAGCCCCGGCTCTGCTTAGCTTTTAAAGCAATAATGATAATAATTGCAAGAATGGCTTACGGGTATAGAGGGCTTGCTGTGTGCCTGGCACCATGCTAAGCACTCTGCATGTCTTGTCTCACTGAATGCTGTCAATACCCTAGTCAGCAGATAATGCTGTTATTTCCATTTACACACGGGGAACCTGAGGGCCCGAGTGACTCGCCTGACGTCCCCCAGCCAGCGAGGGGCACAGCATCACAGTGGTGTGTCTCGCAAGGCTTCGGGAATAGAATGCACACCTGAGCGGGTGGAAGGAGGCTGGGATGAGAGGGCGGCAGTTTGCGGCACTAAGCAGTAGAGGAGGCCCCAGTGCAGGTGCCAGAAGTTCAATGTCTCTGGCGCTACCCACAGGTGAGCCAAAGGAAAATGCTGCTGATTTCTTAATTCTGCGACTCAACACTGACTCAGGCACCAGGCGCAGAGCCTGAGCACATCTCATTTTACAAGAGAGAACACTGAGGCTCAGAGAGGAAAAAGGACTTAACCAAGGTCACACAGCAAGTTAGAGCCCAGCCCAGACACTTCTCCCACCCCCGTGATTTTGGCGCTCTGCCAAGTGCCCCTCTTCCGACTAAGATTCACACACTTCCACCAGCCACCAGCTCTCCTGAGTCCCTGCGTCTCTGCAGAGAGGGTGGCGTGGGAAGGAGCAAAGCAAGGCCTTCACTCTAGGCTTCCCCTCCCAGGGCCGGAACGAGAGAGTGGTGGGGGCATGACCAGGCCTGCAGTGGCTGCCTGGGGTTCTCCACCACTGCTCCCCCTGCCCCTCCAGAACAAAGCACTCTTAATGAGAGCAAATTACAAGGGCTCTGAGAATGGAAGGGGCCCTTTGATGGCTGGGGTAGGAGCTGGGATGGGACGAGCCCCTTCTCTGTCCTCTCGTGCACACCCTTTCACCAGGGAGCAGGCTCGCACAGGATGGTGCCCACAGAAGCATCCATCATGGCAGTCGGTGCTAGGGCTCCAGGTTGGGTTTCTATCCCCCAGTTCTCCACCCCCAGCTACCATAAAAACGACAATTTCTGAAAACCAGGCACCTTGGCAGAGTTCCCCAGCCATTCCAGACTTAGGTCTTAAAGCAGATTTGGGGGAGAAGCTCCAGGATACCTCCAAGCCCCTGGAGAAGGGATCAGGGCTGAGGATCGCTATGCGTCATCCCTGTGTCTGGTTAGCTTTTCTCTCTGTGGTGAGGGGGCCGACATAGTAATAATCACTAAGATCTGTTAAGTTCTTAGTCTGGTACTAGCACAATGCTAAGGGCCTACATACCTTAATCCCCACATAAACCTATGAGATGGGAATTACCAGCGTCCCCATTTTAGTAGCTTAGCACAGTGGTTATCCAAGTATAGTGCCCACGCCAGTATCACATGGAAACTTGTTAGAAATGCAAGTTCCCAGGCCCCACCGCCTTCCAGAGACTGAGCACCGGGTCTGAGTCAACTAACAGGTGGTAGGGCCAGGAGTCAGACCTGTTCTGGCTGCTCTGGGGCTCCCACGTCTCACCTCCAGGTTGTACTGCCTGTGTCCTGCCATCCCCATGTCCCTTCTGTGGGACATCATGGCTCAGAGAGGCTGAAAGGAATTTCAAAAGGACAGCATGTTCCCTGGGGCACCGCCTCTAACTGGGAAAGATTGCCGACAGCCTAGATGTCCACCAGCACCCGGCTGGTTAAATCAGCTATGGGGCGTCCACGTGACAGAACATAGTACAGCTTTTCGTAGAAATTGAATGGGGAAGTGTTTTATATACTCTATGGAATGACCTCCGTATTACAATATTAAATAGTAAGAAGCTAAATGCAGAACTGTATACGTAGAGAGAGAGAGAGAGAAAGCTACCATTTGTGTAAAGGAGAGAATTTCTAAACCAATTTGTTGATACACACACATGTCTCTGAAAGAGCCACTGGCTAACCTCTTTACATGCTTTACCTCCTCTAATCCCCTCAACAAACCTGTGAGGTCGTTACTCTCATTAGCCCCATAAAAACAGAGTCACAGAGCTGGTTAGTAACAGAGCTGGGATTTGAACCTCCCTCTGTGTGACTCCAGAGTCAAGCTTTAAATCACTTTATTCTCTAAACATATACATTTTATTTTAATGTATATATTAAATATTTATATTTATTTTATATATTTGTTCACTTAAAACTCCCAACTCCCTTTTGAGGAAGTTATGATTTTTCCCCTTTACAAATAAGGAAATAGGGGCCCAGATAGGTTAAGTCCCTTGCCAAAGGTCACACAGCCGAAGCATGACTAACCAGAAAGAGAATCCCTAGAAAGGATGAAGGAACCTTGGGGCCTCTATTCCAAGTTCCCAGTGGAAGAGACTCCTCCTCAATAAATTACAGGTGAAAGGCTGTGATGTCCATGTTTATAATGGTAGGGAGTGTCCATCATGTTAGCTGTTTCCCCAGTTCCATGCACAGCGCCCAGTGCATGCTGAGCACCTGAAACATTGGGAGGAAGAGAGGAAATGAGGGATAGCAATACTGACCAGTGATCACCTGGGAAGAGGTTTTGTAGATCAGCTAGGCCAGGTGGGCAAATCCAAGCTAGAAAGGCAGAGGCACTTGCTTAAACTGGTTCAATAAGGAATTCTAAGGAGACTGGACATGAGGGTAGATGACATTTCTTAATGATCCACTTACGTTGAGAATTGTCACAATCTCCTTCTGACCTCCTCCCCCGCCCCAGCGAGGATGGAAGGGGACAGGAATTAGCCATTTTGATTGGGGCAGGAGGAAATAAGGTATCATAAGGTTCAAGCCTGTGGGGAGGAGGGTCCCTCAGCAACTGTGGGGTGAAAGGAGGCAGTGAGTATAAGCAAGAAGCTCAAAGGAAGACAGCTGAGATACAGACAAAGGCCAGTGGAATCAAAAACAAGGGACCTGGTTCTGGTCTCAGTTTTGCCTTTCACTAGCTGTGTGGTGTGGGCGGGTCACTTCACCTCTGACCCTCAGTGTCTTCATCTGTAAAGAGCCGGATTATTGTGGGACCCAAATGAGAGTGCATAAGAATGCATGGTGCAAAGTAAAGAAAGCAAGAGGTTAACACGAGGAGTTATTAAGGATGCAGAATGGTGCTGCTGACAGTCAGTGCATGTTGGACAGCTTGCTTCTCACCAATGTCTATTCTTTTCATTCCAAATGTAGTGTGGAGCCGAATCCATGCAGATATCCCTTACTAATTAAAGGGAAATAAACTGTCTTAGCTTGTGAGGCTTTTGCTGACCTCCCTTCCCCCAGGGCGGCACTTACTACATTCCTTGCTTAGGGGTCTGGCTCCTTCACGAACAGCTGATAGAGGGCAGTGACCATGCAGTATTCATTACTTAATCCTTAAACCTAGGACACAGTAGTGGTGGTGGATAAATGGATGGATGGGTGGATGGATGGATGGACAGTTGAATATTTTCAAAACCCAAAGGAAAAATAATTTGGATTCTAAGATAATAATTCTTTTTTTTAAATTTTTAAATTTTATTTATTTGAGGGAGAGAGGGCACAAGAGGGGGTACAGTCAGAGGGAGAAACAGACTCCCCGCTGAGCAGGGAGCCCGATGCGGGACTCGATCCCGGGACTCCGGGATAATGACCTGAGCCAAAGGCAGTCGCTTAACCAACTGAGCCACCTAGGCGCCCTAAGATAATACTTCTTAGAGAAGATAAGTTTGGACTGTCTTCCAGGGTGGGTAAAATTTCAGCCAGGGAAGGACAGGAGGTTAGAGAGGAGTGTTTGAGGAGGTGAGAACAACATGAGCTGAGGCATGGGGCAGGAGAGCTCAGGTGCTCGGCAGCAGTTGTTAGCGGTCTGGGGTTGATGGAGCACAAAGAGGGCTGTGGTCCGAGATGCAGCTGGAAAAGTAAAACCAGGCTAGGGCAGATCCTGAAAGTTGGGCTGAAGTGTCTGGACTCCTCTACCCTGCAGGCAGGGAGGAGTGACCTGCTGGACCTGAGCTCCCTCCCCCGGCCACATGTGAAGGGACAGGCTCCAGGCCAGGGCTGGCTCTGGGAGTGGGGGCCTCACCGCTCGCTGCTGTTGGCCAGGCCTTCCTGAAGAGCTGCCCAGAACCAGGGTGAGAAGGGTTCCTGGCCAGGCCACACAGCTGCACAGGGGTACCCGTGCCTCCCCGTGGGGCAAGACGCAGGGGGCTGGGGATCCTCCCGCAGGGAAGGCCTCCCCCTAAGGAATGGCTGGAGTGACACCACGTCGCCCAGGTGCCCCCGGGCATCCACCCATCTGGCAAGTCTTACCCTCCCCATTCCCCCAAAGCACACCAATAGGGCTGTCTGGGCTCCAGGGGCCGTCCTGACTTGGAGTGGCTGCGTGACGTGGGCTAGTCCCTGCCTCTCACAGGCCCTGCATTTCACAACTCTGAGAAGTAACTGTCACCTGGAACACAATGAAAGGGTGCCCCCAGAGTTGTGCAAGCCAGCAGCCCTGCCCCTGCTCTGTTTCCTCAGCTGTACGAGTGAGGACAAAGCTTGGCATTCCAAGTCTCACCATGTCGCAGCCTGAGCAGGGCTTTGGGACAGGAGGAGGGATGGAGCCACGGCCTTTGTCCCAGGCCAGAGACGGTGAGCAACAAGAAGGTCTAGGAGCTGGTAGGAGCTGGGAGATAGCCAATCCCCGAAAGTAACAGTGACCTCTTCCTCCAAGAGCCAGACCTGGATTTGCATCCCTGACCCCATCCCTCCTCCTCTTTCCAACTACATATAACCTCTCTAGCCAGGTTTCCTGCAGGAATAAACCAGGGAGAAGGAAATATACCTCATGGGGTCACTGTGAGCATTCATATAAGTAATGGCAGTCAAGCGCTTAGCAGAGTGCCTGACCGAGGATAACAGCTCAAGAAGCATTATGGTCGCCACTAGTTCTGTTTTATTTTGTAAGACAATTTAAATGTATCCACGCTTAGGCATTCTCACTTTGACCTACCTAAGGCTCACAATAAGTTCCATCAGGGATGGGTCCAGAGCAGAACTCAGATGTGCGCTCGAGAAAAGCACAAAAGGGGTTCTAGGGAGTGAGAAAAAGAAAAGCAGGACACCTCCCCTCCCGACAAACAGAATGACTCCAATCTCCTGATAAACTCTAGAGGTAGACATAGCTACCCATGGAATTTGGCCAAAATTTAAGTTAAAGGAATGAAGCACTAACTGTGAAATTCCAGGTAGGACAATGCACAGAGGTTTTCTCATGCTGGCCCCCCAAAGTCAGGTTCTATGAGTGGTACCCAGTCCTTGGGCTAGCCCCAACTCAACCTCCCATGGGGGTATGAGAAAGAATCAGCAGGGAAGACTCAGGGCCTTGGTGTTTTGCTGATGGCAAGCCGCTAACACCCTGCTGAGGAGCAGAGTCAAACCCTGCCCTGTTTTGCCCTGCCCTGCCCTGCCCCAGCTGCTGGATGGAAGGAAGGGCCAGGTGTGGGGCCCAAAGGCAGAGCAGAGAGCTCCATCTGGTCTCTGGAGATCCTTAGAGTAGGAAAACCAGCTAGCAAATCCAACAGATTTGATTACTCAGACTTCTCTGTATTTTCAGATCTTAGGAATTTTTTACATAATTAGAAAAAGTAACACTGTATATAGTAAAAAAACAATATTAGGCTGGTCTGAAATTCACAACCACATGGTCTCGAATCCTGACCCTGCCATCAGGGGGCATCTTTGTAGTGTTGAACAAGTCAGCCCCCCAACCCCCCACCTCACCCCATCCCTGCTTTGAGCCTCAGTTTTCCCCCACTATATGGTAAGTGGGGATTCCCTCTTATTCTAACAGCCTGTACCTGTCAAACTGGTGTCAACATTAGGGTAGTGGGATTATAGATGCCTTTGCTTTTTGCTTGTCATTTCCCTATTTTCCATACTTAAAATTTTTCTATTACTACTTTAAATCTGGGAGAAAGGCAACCATTGGAGAGTCACCGCCTCCCCTCTCTTTCTCCTCAGTAGGAAGCAAACCCCATACCCCAGGATATTTGACAAAAATGGGCAGGTTAAGGGGCGCCTGGGTGGCTCAGTTGTTAAGCGTCTGCCTTAGGCTCAGGTCATGATCCCAGGGTCCTGGGATCGAGCCCCGCATCGGGCTCCCTGCTCTGCGGGAAGCCTGCTTCTCCCTCTCACACTCCCCGTGCTTGTGTTCCCTCTCTAGCTGGCTCTCTCTCTGTCAAATTAATAAATAAATAAAATCTTAAAAACAAAACAAAACAAAAAAACGGGCAGGTTAAGACAGAGTGACCCCACACTTTGTCAGCCACTCAATGGGTCACCTGGTTGATCCCGTGATTCCACAAACCCAGAGCCTCAGGTTTCCAGAAAGCCAGAGCGACTCTGTCTCCAAAGACCATCTGCCATCCTGTTTCCTCACCTACACAGTGGAGCCTTAGAACCAAAGAGAGACAGGAAGCTGCTCAAGATCATACTGTTCACCAATGTCAGAGTGAACACATCCCAAACCCAGGCAGGTCTCAGACACCATTACGTTCTGTCACTTTGTACCTTGTTATCATTTCGAACTTACCCCCCAAAGTTGAAAGAATAGTGCAAAACATTTTAATAAATCCTTTACCCAGATTTATCATTTGTTTATAGCCCCATTTTCTCCACTATTTTCTCCTCTGCACGCACGCGCACACACACGTCTATTTTTATCTGAACCATTGAAGAGTAAGTCAAACACAGCATCTCTCAGTGTGTCAGTGTGTATTTCCTAAGTAAGAACATTCCCTGACATAACCGCAGAATAGTGATCAAAATCAGGAAATTTAACTTTGATACAATACCATTATTTAATCCATGGTCCATATTTGAATTTCCTTACTCGTTCCCCACTCAACCCCATCCCAACCTCAGCACTGGTTATTATTTTTACTCAGTACCCCTGTGCCCAGACACCCCTCCTTTCCACCGCAGGCAACATGAATAAGGCCTTTCATCCTTTCTCTCCCACCCCCTACCTCCTGCTTCCTGCCCCTTTCCACTGCCCTCTCCACTGGGGCATGCCCAGACCAGACCGAATGGGAGGTGCTGCCATGAGCCCTTCAGCTCGCCTCCTCTGACCTGGGAGCACAGACACTTAAGCCTCTGCCTCCAGCATGCCCAGCTGGGAGAGGTGGGTGGAAGGTCCCGTGGAGCACATTCCAGTCCTCATTAATGCTCACTGGCCTGCCCTGTCTGTCCCGAGGGACAAGGTAGGCACGGCACATTGGCTGTGCTGAGGAGCTCAAATTCTATCTAGTTCTAGAGACAAAACCCACTCCTGCAAAAAATCCACACACTCCAAAATGTGTTTCAGTTAAGATGGGTCTGTGACTACCAGTCAGAATGGCTAAAATTAACAAGTCAGGAAATGACAGATGTTGGCGGGGATG
>NW_022589786.1:4447767-4563833 GCF_004348235.1 Phoca vitulina
AAAAAAAAAAAAGATGGGTCTGTGACTGGGGAAAGAGCAAGAAGGAACTTTCTGGGTACTAGAAATGTTCTGTATGTGAGTGGTGGTTACAGTGACATTTTGGAATTTATGGAAAAATTGGTCAAGCTGTTATCATGAGGTGTTGACCCCTCACTCTATATATATCTCAATAAACAGTCATATTTATCTAAATTGTATGTGTGTGTGACCAAGAATCTACAAGGTGGGGCACCTGGGTCGCTCAGTCAGTTGAGCATCCGACTCTTGGTTTTGGCTCAGGTCATGATCTCAGGGTGGTGAGATTGAGCCCCGCGTCGGGCTCCCCATTCAGCACAGAGTCCACTTGGGAGTCTCTCTCCCTCTCCCTCTGCCCCTCCTGTCCGTGCTCTCTCTCTCTCTCAAATAAATACATAAATATTTTTAAAAAGAGAGAGAGAGAGAAAGAGAATCTACAAGCCAGAACACAGCGCAGTAGAGCGATGAAGCAGAGCTCCAAGAGGAAAGGATAGCTTCTCGTGGTGTCCAACCCACCTGGAGTAGCTCACCTCTATCACTGTTTAGACACCAAACAAACTGTTGAATAAACGAATGAATTTGGTACTATGACCATATTTCTTAGCATGGGAAGATGTTCATGATATTTTGTTAAATGGAATAAACAGGCTATGAAATAGTATGTGAGAATGATCCCATTTGGGGGAATACTTGTGTTTGCGTATTTTCTTAATATCTGGTCTGGAAGAATGAACCAATTTTCTAATAAGGGTTCTCTCTGGGTGAAAAGATAAGGACAATTTCTTTTTTATTCTTTTTTTGGTCACTTTGTACTTAAATTTTTTTCACAGCAAATATGAGGTATTTGAGTGAGAAAGCAAATACTTTTTTAAAATTATCCGTAAAAAGTGCCAGAGAAGCAGTGCAGGTCCTGAGCATGCTGGGGTTGAATGTGAGTCCACCTCTAAAGGGGGCTTATAGGTAGCGTGGCCCAAATTTATCTGACCGAAGACTTTGGGGAAATGCTGCCCTAAAAAGAAAAAGATAAAAGGATTCCAGATCCCTGATAATTGCACAACATCATCACATCAGTATGGGACCCCTTGTGTCAGACCTCCTTACAAACAAGAAAAACAAACCTGCTATGTGTCAGCCATGGTTACTTGGCTTTTTTGCTATGCAGTGGAGCTGAATTCTGGTTGACAGGAGTTTGTACAGGGCCAGGCACGCAGAAAGTGGTCGAAGACCCAATGGCTGATGTTCTCAGCTCTCCAGTGGGACACTGGCATCTTATACCCAAATAGAAGCTACTTTCCCAAGCCTTCCACGTGGGGTTCCTGGGGTGGCTCCTGAGCACAGATGAACTCCTCCTCTCTCTCTGAGCTCCAGGTGAACTAGTTAGGGATGGAGTCCAGCTCTGGGGCTGCAAACGGAAAGCCTGGAAGAAATCCCAGGCCGGGCATGTCAGAACCAGATGCATATGGACTCGACGGAGCCTGGAGAGTTTCAGAAACCGCAGTGGCCGCTCACCTGGGGCTGGCCCCCACTGAGGGCTGACAGCCCCCGGCTTCCTGAGCAAGAGGAAAACTTAAAAGGCAACCACTCCAACCTCCAACTGAGTGCTTATGCCTTCCCTAGCATCCCCTCCAAGAGGTCCTCCACTCTCCATCTGAGAACTCAGTGATGGGTACCTCCCCAGACAGCCTGGCCCTCCTTCAAAGGATCCAGAGAAAGTTCTTTCTCATATTGAGCTGTGACTTCCCCACTTTGGGCCCTGGCTCTGCCCTCCAGGACTGCACGAAGCGAGTTGTCCCTTCAGAATCACTCAGACATTGTAGGTGTTCCTCCTTAATTAAAATAATAATAACAATAGCTACCATGAATGTGGTATTTGCTGCGGCTGGACACTGTGCTAAGCACATTACATGCCTGATCTCATTTACCCCTCACAAGAGTACCACGAGGGAGGGGTTACTCTTGTCCCATTTTACAGGTGAGGAGTCTGAGTCTCAGGAGAGATGAAGAGCCTTACCTAAGGTTGCTCTACCAGTGAGTGTGCAGAGCTGGGCTAGGAACTCAGACTTTTCAGAACTTAACCACTGTAGTCGGCTACCTCCCGTGCACACACACGCATGCCCATGCACACGCACGCACGCACATAGAATCCTTCTCCAGCTATATCCACACTGACAACCCTGCAATGCAGCAACAAAAATTCTCATGTGGCTCTGAAGGGCGCAGAACCTTTTAGGCAATTCTATCTGCCTCTCCTCTGGCTCACCCACCGCTCCCTACCCTCAACACCTCCTAATCCAGCCTTCGGTTTCTCCTCCCATCACTCCAAATATCCCTTACTGGAGGGTAGGTGTGCTGTTCCATCCAGCAGGCCTTCCTCCCTCCCTTGTAGGTGATTCTCAGGGGCCCGCGGGTCACAGTGCACCCGCCCAAACCACCTCCACAGACACATCCCTCAGGCTGAGCAGCCATTCTCATTTGCCTGTTCTGGCACCAGCGATTGGTACAACAGTCCCATGACCTGATTGTGGCCAAGGAGAATCTTTGGCAGTCTCCTGGGGACTTTGGGAGAAAGGAACTTTCTCCACCCCCATAGACTACTTGGATTAGTACCTAAGAAGATATAAACCTGGAGACACAAGCCCATTGTATTAATTTCCCATTGCTGTGGTAACAAATTACCACAAACTTGGTGGCTTAAAAGAACATGCATTTATTATCTTATAGTTCTGGAGGTCAGAAGTTCTAAAATCAAGGTGTCTCTGGGTCACATTCCTTCTGGAAGCCTTAGGGAATGATTCATTTCCTTGACTTTTCCAGCTTCTAGGAGCTATCTCCATTCCTTGGCTTATGGATTGCTTATTCCTCCATCTTCAAGGCCAGTAGAGTGGCATCTTCAAAACACTCTCTTTCTCTCTGACCTCTGCTTCTGTCTTCACATTTCCTTCTTCTAGTATGACCCTCCTGCCCCCCTCTTATAAGGACTTACATTATTACATTGGGCTCACCTGGATAATCCATGATCATCTCCCCATCTCAAGATCCTTAACTTAATGATATATGTAAAATCACTTTTACCATGTAGGATAACACATTCACAAGTTGAGAATTAGGACATAGACATCTTTTGGAGGCCATCATTCAGCCCACCACACCCATCCATGCAGAGGAAGTCTAAGAGCAGCAAAAGAAAGAGGCCAACACCAATAGGCAAAGAGAGAAGAGCTAAGAGAGAGAGAGAAGAGAGCCCTTGATCCAGCTATACCTGAAATCCCAACTTATTGGTTACATAAGCCAATGAATTCCCTTTTTGCTTAAGTTCATTTGATCTCAGTTTCTGTCACTTGCAACCTAATTTATTCTGACTGCTATGCATGCTACTGGCCAGGATTTCCCTAGCCAATTCAGTTCTTCAAGGGCAAGCTTGCTGAGTTATTGCCACGATGACCTTGTTTCACAAGTCCAAAATTGACACCCATAGTACAACAAGTACACATAGATGTTTGGGGAGGAAGGAGGACGGAATAGACAAATTGAACAGAATTACCCTGGGAACTGAGATGGAAGAGTAGAAACAGCACTGCACTGGGAGTCAAAAGACTTGGGTTTTATTTGCTTTCTGGTGGGAGAGATCCACCATCCATATGAAGGATTATGTGGTTGAACATTACAGCTGCATCCCTTCCAGCTTCTTTGTTTTCTAGTTCATGATGCTGTTGACAGAGACCTCAGTGCTAAGAATACCCTTGTTGCTCTGTGTTTCTATCACACACAAAGGCATCACACCAAAAGGGAATGAGAAGGCTGGGCTTTTGTGGTACATAGCCAGGGGCAGTCACTCTATTTCTTTCCTATCTCCTTCTCTTCCAGCTTTTGGCAGCAAAACAATGACTTTGAGAGAAAGCCAAGAGGGGAAAAGGAAAAGAGGCAGCTGTTAAAAAAAAAATTACACATATATACACATATAAAGCCCATCCACCATGCAGACACCTGTACCCCTGACTGATTCACAATCCAGGCAAAGGAATAGTCTATGCTTGCTTAGTACGTTTCTCTATTTTTAGAATTTTTTTTTTTTTTTGCAATAACAACTTACTAATTTAGGGAATTTTAAGAATAAAGTTTTGTGGGCTTTCTTTCCTCTTTCCTCCTTCCCTCCTTCCTCCCTCTCTCTCTCCTTTTCTCTCTCTCACTCTCTTTCTTTCCTCCTTTTTTCTTTTTCTTTCTTTCTTTCTTCTTTCTTTCTTCTTTTTTAAGCAAACCATAAGATGATCAGATCTTTAAGGGCCCTTCTGGCACAATCTTGTTAAGCTTCTTGGGAGTGTGTTGTCAGGGGGAGAGGCCAGAACAGAACCCTGGGAATGGCCAGGGTGTAGCAACAGTCCCACAAAGAGCAGGTACAGCCCATGCCGTGACTTCAGCACCATCCAGGCAGAGGGGAATTAGGGGCCCAGACTGTTCCGCTCCATAGGTGCTTGTGTGGCACTGTAGGGGGTGTGTTCCGTGCAGGAGACGTTGCACTTTGTCATCTTAGAACAGTCATTTTCCCTGTTGGGCCTTAGTTTTCTCTCCTGCAAAATGGAAATATTGGACCAGAAATCAATAAGAGTCTTTCCAGGAGACACGAAGGGACTTCTGGAGAGCTGGTAATGTTCTGTTTCCAAAACTGGGTACTGGTCACATGGACGTGTTCAGTTTCCGAAAATTTATCGAGTTGTACATGTATGATTTGTGCACTTTTCTGTATGTATATTTTGCTTCAATAAAAAGTTTACATAAACAATAAAAAAGGGGGAAGTGGGTGTGAGTAGATATGAAGCAAATGGAAGTGAATTGTGTAAGAATGCAGAAGAAAGGATGACAGCAAGTCACAGCTCCCCACTTCGAGTCAAGCATATTGGGGAAGAGAAGGAATATGGCCAAAACAGTCACTGTAACAGAAATGAGAAGTATTGTGCCCTTCGGACATAGTTATTTGTTTGGTTTTGTCCAGTTTCAGATATGGTTTGATATCTTCATGTCTGATAGGGCAAATTAACAAAGAGTGCTTTGAGACATGACTCTTTATTTAAGTTCTCCATAGGAATGCTAGTGAAGTCTGGCGCTGGATAGGTTCTGGGTTATCACAGCGCACGCACAGTCAGCTCCCTCGCTCTGGCACCAGCTGCCCTAATTCAGCTGGTGGCAAGACGTAGGGGAAAGGGCAAGTCCCATAGGACTGGCTGGAGTTTGGCTTGACATTCAAGCAGTGGTTGCGATGTCACCATCACACTTACAGGGGTCATGAATAGGGGCGCCCGGCTGGCTCAGTCAGTAGAACATGTAACTCTTGATCTTGGGGTTGTGAGTTTGAGCCCCACATTGGGGGTAGAGTTTACCTTAAAAAAATTAAAAAACATATATAGGGATGCCTGGGTGGCTCAGTCGGTTAAGTGGCTGCCTTTGGCCCTGGTCATGATCCTGTGGTCCTGGGATCGAGCCCGGCATCGGGCTCCCTGCTCAGCGGGGAACCTGGTTCTCCTTCTCCCTCTGCCTGCCGCTCTGCCCACCTGTGCTGTCTCTCTATCTCTCTGTCAAATAAATAAATAAAATCTTTTTAAAAAATTTAAAAAATAAAGGGGTTGTGAATAAATCATCAGTGCAAAGTGGCTAGGGTTCACTCACTCCCTAAACATGTTCTGAGCACCTGCTCCATGCCGGGCACCCTTCTAGAGGCAGGGAACACAGCAGTGCATGAAACAGATAAAAATCCTTGCCCTTGGGGAGCATCCATGATTCACTACATCACTTAATAGCTTTAAAGACTTATTTAATTTTTTTAGTTTGTGATAAAAAATATATAACATAAAAATTACCATTTTAACCATTTTTGAGTGTGTCCAGTTCAGTAGCGGTAAGGATATTTACATTGTTATGCAGCCAGTCTCCATAACTTTTTCATCTTGCAGGACTGAAGCTCTGTCCCCATTAGACAGCAACTCCCCTTTGCCCCCTTATCCCAGCCCCTGGCACATCCCACTCTACTTTTCTGCATCTATAACATGAGGGGAATAGACAATCATGGTGACGTGGGTTCCATCGGGCTCCAGGCTTTTATCAGGGGGTATCCTCTTGTGTGCTCAGCATTGTGCCTTCAAGGAGCTCGAGGAGGATTTGGGGATCCAACAACCAGTGGAGATATGGGGCCACCTGTGCAGAGTGCCAAGGGAGGAAAAGAGCCCTTGGAGCTTAAAGGAAAGAAGCTGCCATGGACCAGAAAGGACTTTAGCTGTGCCTTTTCGAACAGATAGGCTTTGAATAGGGAGAGAAGAAGGAAAAACACTATGCACTTTGGAAGCCTATTCAGCCAACCTCAAACTAAGCCTCGGAGGCAGGTCCTGGCTTCATTTCCCTCCCTGGAGCCGCAGAGGTTGAATGAACAAGCCTTGCTGACGGAACCAAGGGATGCTCAGCCCAGGTCTACTGGTGACATTATTTTGTTCCATTGTGCTTCTTGGAGGTGTTTCTAGTTGATGACTGCAGGGAGTAGGGTGTGGACAGTTCTGAGCTTTTTAGCTAGAATGTCAGAGTCTTGCTGAACTTGCTTGTTTTCTGCCTGTTCCAGCTGTCCAAGCACTCTAGATAGACCCCCCGGGTCTCCCTCACCTCACCCTGCAGGAGGGCAGGATGAATGAACAGGGGCTCCGATGGGGTGGTGCAGCCCCCGGGGAGGTGCCTCCAATGCAGACTGTTCCGAGGCTCAGGGGTGATGGCCAGGGTGGCCTGGGGAAACAGGGGATGGCCCTCTCCTCAGCTTTCTAAATGCTGTCTGTCCCAAAACCTGAGCCTTGCTTTCCGCTACACCCAAACCACCCGTGGGACTGGTTCTCCCCAGCACAAACAGCTCTTTGTTTGCTGCTGGTATTCGTTTGTTGGCATCCGAACAGTTCTCTGTGGTTCCCATTTGAGGCCAGCCTGAGGCAAAATGAGATTGGCGGAGGCTGGCAGGGGTGGCACACCTCGCTTCCACTCTCCCGCCCCCAAGCCTAGACCCCCCAACTTCCCCCTTTACCACAAATGCCGCCTCCACCACCTGTGGAATTTTCTCCCCACTCAGGGTCCCATCCTTCACTTTTCCACGTCTGCTTATCTAAGAAACAAATCGCTTCTAAGGGATGAGATGTTGATAAAGTATTTCTGTTTTCAGAGGAGTCTTCCATAGACGCTCTACCCTGACCCTGATGAAAGAAAAATGGTTAGGAATTTTGGGTACCGTGACAGGTTTCTCAGAGCAGATCAGGCTGCCCCCTAAAGTACATTACCCACTCAGTTCTTTGCCTATACAACGGACACCGGGGTACACTGGTCCAGCAGCTCTTAATTTCAGCTGAACTACTAATGTCTGTGTCTTCTTCCCCTTTGGGAAGGTCTCAGTTTCCCCCACCATTACAGTAAAGGAGCTGGATTGGGTCGTTACTACCAGCCGCACCATTCAGAAGCCTGTGCAGGCAGGGAGGGATAAAATGATGCACTGACCCCAAAGAAAAGTTCTCCGTTTTTTAAGAACTTATGAAACTAGGGGACACTAAGTTTCCTCTGACTTTTTTTGCTCTCAGCTACCTGGGATGGCTTTCATCCAAGTACAACACTTTACGGTTTCAAAGGTGTCATCACTGCCCTGACTCAAGTCAATATTTGTTAAATAAATAACTATGAATGTCTGTAAGGTCCCATGCATTATGCTGACTCTATGGATATAAGCTTAATCTGTCAGCTGCTGGGAAAAGGAAGAGCACATTCAAAAGGAGCACAGCTCCTTGTGGATGGGACCTCGAATGTAAGATGGGAGTTAACAGAAAGAGCCCATGGCTGAAAATAAGATGAATATTCAATAACAAGAAGCAGCCAACCTTGGGAAGGTCTAGAGGCAGCCTGTGCAAAGGCCCTGAGGCAGGAGCTAAGGCCACTAGACCTGTCTGGGGATCAGCAAGGTCAATGTGTTCGCAACCTGGTGAGCCAGTGTGATGGTAGGACATAAAATCAGAGAGGAAAATGAGGCTGGATCATGCAGAGAGATTTGTGGGTTTTATTTTCGGTATAATAAGAAATCATTAGTTTTTTGGTTTGGGGTTTTTTTATTTACATTTTAAAAAGATCATACTGGCTACTGTAGAATGGTCATCAGCACCACTTTGTACCTCTCCTGGGCACCGTTCACAGCACCATCAGTGTAAACAGAGCCCCCTGGAGTTGTGCAAGGTAAAGCAGCCCTGATTGTCCTCCCCAATCCCCACGAAACTTCAGGCGCTCACAAGTCCCGATGCTAAGTGGCTCTGGGATGGAAAGAGTCCGAGTCTTCCTCGGGGGCTTTGATGATGTCAATCCTCTGTCATCTTTGAGAAGCGGAGGGGAACTTGGGCCCCTCCAGTGTGTCTGCCCTGATCCCTGTAAACACTCGCTTCTCCCAAACCCTTTCATCTGAGAGGTCGAGCCAAGTGGCAGCAGACGCTCCCTCACTCTCTCCTCCCTTCAAGCTGACACCCTCTAAGCCTTTAAGCAGCATGTAACCCTCTCGTCTCAGTGCCCCTTGGAAGGGAGTAGCCAGCAGATTAAGTGATTCTGGGATCCAGGCACTGAGGAATTCAGGGCCTCTCAGGTTTCTTGGCAGGATTTACAAGTACATGCAGAGACTCTTCTTCAGAACAAGTGAAAATAATTCCTTCCAGGGGCAGAAAAAGGCGTGCTTTTGGCAAAGGCCTTCATAAGATGTTATCTCAAGAGCCCCTCATAGGAGCCCCTGCGAGGGAAGGCAGAAGTTGCTAAACCAGGTGGGAAAATGGATGGGCAGGCGGGGAAGGACTTACAAGGTTCCCACAGTGACTCGGGAACTGGAACTGGGGTGACCTCACGTGATTTCCACACTCCTGGGACCGGAGGGGGACAGGCAGAGAAGGGGCATTTAACTGTGGGACATTTGTATCGTGGAATGGGGTACAGGCACTGGAAAGAAGGAAGGAGGCAAATACACATCATTGCTGTGGAAAGATCACTAGTGACACTTTAAAGTACAAAGCACATAATAAAATGTATAATATAATCCAATCTGTGTAACAAAAGGTATATATCCAGGGGTGCCTGGCTGGCTCAGTCAGGAGAACATGGGTCATGATCTCAGGGTCATGAGTTCAAGTCCCACAGTAGGTGTAGAGATTACTTAATAAATGAAACTTTTTTAAAAAGTATGTATACATATATATGTACATACAAATATCTTTACATATTAAATTACAATATTTCTCCAGAGGGATGCCTGGGTGGCTCAGTCGGTTAAGCGTCTGCCTTCAGCTCAGGTCATGGTCCCAGGGTCCTGGGATCGAGTCCCACATTAGGTTCCTTGCTCAGCAAGGTGTCCCTATCACACTTTCATTACAGGCAGAAAGTTGGGGGCTCAGAGATAGGAATCAGGTAGTCCTGCAGTTATTGCCAGGGTTGGGACCAGGACCAGGTCAGCTGGCTTCTCTCTTTCTCCTCTAGCACACCATCTTCTTTGCTAAACCCAGGGGCCAGCCTTGAGCACAGGAGGGCTCGGACGCCTGGCTGTGTGTCCCATGGCTGAGAACCAGAGATGTGAAGTTAATGTTTCTCAGGGCGCCTGGGTGGCTCAGTCGGTTAAGCACATGCCTTTGGCTCGGGTCATGATCCCACAGGGTCCTGGGATCGAGTCCTGCATTGCATTCCTTGCTCAGCAGGGAGTCTGCTTCTCCTCTGCCCCTCCCCCCGCTTGTGATCTCGCTGTCTTACGCTCTCTCTCAAATAAATAAGTAAAATCTTTAAAAAAAAAAAAGATAATGTTTCTCAGAGCACAGGGATGATGGCATTACAGGGCTTTGGGCTTCCGCTTCTCAAATTCCTTCATGTACTATACCACTGAAGTAGATGTGGAGCAAATCTCCAATCCCTCTTCCTCTCTGAGACTCAGTTTCCCTCACTTGTAGAATGGTGTGCACTGGGGGCGTGTAGTGGAGCAGAAGATCCCTCAGTGTCCTGAGAAAGGACAGGCCCTTCTGCTCCTGGCAGACCCGGGGAGGAGTTCACCACAAGGCCTAGGATTTCCCATTTCTTGAGTCAGGCTTCCCCCTGCTGGTGTCAGGTAGTACTCAGCAAGTTTCCAAGAAACCGCTTCTCAGGGGTGGTCATTGCCCCCCACCCCCGAGGGGTCCTTTTGGAGTTGTGGGGTCCACCACAGTTTCGGGGTCACAGCCGGCATTTAGCGGGCAGGGGCGGGGACCCAGGCGTCCCGCAGGGCATGCGACAGTCCCGCTCCATGAAGAATTGTCTCACATTCCGCATGGCTTTTGAATGAACGAATGAAGAAATCCTGTTTCTAATGATCTGAGCCCGGAACCTAGCTCTCCTTTGCAAACATTAACAAAGCTGTTTGGGTTTTTGTTTGTTTGTCATTGCTTTGTTTGACTCTGCTTTTAAGCTATTCTACAGTGCAGCAACTCTGGGGGTTGATGGATGCTCGCACTTCGCTCTGCCTGGCACTCCCCCGGGCTCCTGCACCGCCGCATAAACTCGAATCACCAGCAGCACTCGGGCTGTTACCGTCTTGACCTACTTGTACCGCCGGCTTTGTAGCCCTTCTCTCGGCAAATGCGCGACCAAAAAGATCTGAGGCTTCTTTTAACAGATGGAGAACTACATATTACTAAATTATCAGAGATCTAGGAAAGGCAGAGATTTTGTTTTGTTTTGTTTTTTCCTGCTTTGTTGAGATTAGTATAGACAAATAACATAGGTAAGTTTAAGGTGTACAATGGGAAGTTTTGATGCACGTATACATTGCAAAATGCGGACCACATAAGGCTAGTTAACATTTCCATCCCCTCACAAAATTACCTCTATTTTCTGTGTGGCGATAAACATTTAAGATCTCTCTTAATAACTTTCAAGTATATCACACAGTATTGTTGATTATAGTCACTGTGCTGTACATTAGATCCCCAGACCTCACTCATCATATAGCTTGGCATTTATACTCTTTGACCCACATCTCCCCATTTCCCCCATTCCCCTGCCCTGGGCAACCACCATTCTACTCTCAATTTCTTTGAGTTCAGCCTTTTAGATCCCAGATATAAGCGAGCACCTACAATGTTTCTCTTTCTTTGTCAAATTTATTTCACTTCAGGATAGTGTTTCCATTTCCTTCAGATCTATACCCAGAAATGGTATACTTGGATCACATGGTAGTTCTCTTCTTAATTTTTCAAGGAGTCCCCATACTGTTTTCCAGAGTGGTTGCACCAATTTACATTCCCACTACTAGTGGACAAGGGTTTCCTGT
Organism: Phoca vitulina; assembly: GCF_004348235.1. NCBI lineage: Eukaryota > Metazoa > Chordata > Mammalia > Carnivora > Phocidae > Phoca > Phoca vitulina. Next base: position 4,459,106 of record NW_022589786.1, read on the forward strand.
TCTTCACCTTCTTGCCAATGCTTGTGATCTCTTGTCCTTTTGGTGACAGCCACTCTAACAGGCATGAGGTGATACCTTTGTGCTTTTGATTTGCATTTCCCTGATGATGAGTGATCTTGAGCACCTTTTAGTGTACCTGTTGGCCAACTGTCTATTCAAGTACTTTGCCCATTTCTAAATCAGGTTGTTTGGTTTTTTGCTGTTGAGTTGTATGAGTTCCTGATATATTTTGGGTATTAACGCCTTATCAGATAGACTGTTTGCAAATATTTTTGCCTATTCTGTAGGTTACCTTTCCATTTTGCTGGTTGTTTCCTTTGCTGTGCAGAAGCTTTTCAGTTTGGTGAAGTCCCACTTGTTTATTTTTGGTTCTGTCACTTGTACTTTTGGAGTCAAATCTAAAAAATCTTTGCCAAGACCAATGTCAAGGAGCTTTTTCCCTGTATTTTCTCAGACCCCATTGTCTACTTACCCTTTTCCTCATTCCAAAGGCTTTCCCTATGCAAGCCTTGCCCCGCCTCTCATTCGTTCATTCATTCATTCACTCATTTAACAAATATTGAGACAGGGAGAACTTAATATGTTCCAAGAAATGTGCTCAGGGCTAGGGGCACAGCAGTGAGCAAAAGAGATCAGGTGCCTGAGTTCACAGATCTTACATATTGCATCGGGGTGAGGGTGTCAGGCAACAAAAGTGAATAAACAAGATAATAACTACAGGTTGTGATTGTTGATATGAGGAGAGAAAATGGGAATAAGAAGGGTAGACAAGCAAAGGTCTCTCTGAGGAGGCAACATTTGAACTGAGACCTGAGAGTGATGAAGAGGCAGGCACTAAGGAAAAGCTGGGGAAAGAGTGTAGTTCCGATAGAGGGCACAGCAAATGCAAAGGCCCTGAAGCAGGGCAGAACTTGTCATGTTTCAGGAACACAAGGAAGGCCACTGTGGCTAAAGTGTAGTGACTGAGGGGGTAGTGATAGGAGACAGGGCTAGAGAGGTCATTTATTGGACACCAGCTGTGAACAAGACACAACCCTAGTCTCCTGGCACTTACCGTCCCATTTGCTCAGACTACTTGCTCCCTGACTGTGATACTTACCTCTGCTTCTCTGAATCTTTCCCACTCTTCAAAATCAGGCCCTGTCAAGCTTACCCCAGAAATTCCCCTGATTCTCCCAACTCTTAGACATGGAGGGCAACCAATATGTATTTGGAAGTAGGCAGCTCTGTCCACTCTCTTGCCTCCTAAGCCAGTGTTTCTCAAACAATGGTCTTCTGACCACCTACATCAGAGTCCCCTAAAATGCTCCTAAGTTTTACAAGTATTTTTAGTGAAATATTTATGTTACAGCAAATAGAATATTGTATGTATTCACATACTCACTATCGGCTTTAAAAAAACCTTATCATTCATCCATGTTTGCTTCAGTTCTGTTTTTGTTTCCTAAGGAATAAAATACAGGGACGCCTGGGGTGGCTCAGTCGGTTAAGGGTCTGCCTTCAGCTCAGGTCATGATCCTGGGGTCCTGGGATCGAGCACCACGTGGGGCTCCCTGCTCGGCGGGGAGCCTGCTTCTCCCTCTCCCTCTGTCACTCCCCCTGCTTGTGCTCTCTTTCTCTATGTCAAATAAATGAATACAATATTTTTTTAAAAAAGAAAAGAAGTATGTCTGAAATACTGCATGGGATGTACTTACACAAAAGAAAAAAAATCATTGTTTATCTGAAAACAAATTTAACTGGGGATCCTGTGTTTTATCTGGCAACTCTACCTGAGGGAGTATCTTTCACTCCTGTGAGCCTCAGTTTCCCCATTTGGAAAATGAGGGGGTTGGGCAGGATGATTTTATGGGTCCTATGGCTTGGATGCTCCTGCAGTCAGTTCAGACCCATCCCACAGCTCTGAGAGCCTTTCTCCCCAGTCCCGCCAGGAGGCGCCCTCACCCTCCTCAACAGCCTGGCGGGCTTGTGGCTCAGCCAGGAGACAAATGGGTCCCGCTGGCTCTGGGGAGCCATCTGGAAACCAGGTTGTGAGGCCTCCATGGCCCCGGGGCCTTACTCATGCCTAGGACAGCCTGTTCACAAGAAAAGAAGGGGAAATCTCATAGACTTTCTGAGGATAAGAACCGTCTCATCCAGCTCCCCTCTACCCTTATTTAGAAGCAGAGATGGACCCCTAGAGGGGAAGGCACTTGTCCAAGCCCATACCACTGGTCCAGAAACTAGACTCCTATCTTCCTGACCAGGACCCCTTTACCCCCTTAGGGGGCCTTATTTCTCTGTTTCCTGCTGGACACGTTTAACCCTTGCAGTCCTGTAGCCAAGACCATTAACAGACACCATGCAGCCCAGCACAGCCTAACAGGGAAGATCCCTCAGAGCCCCTTCGCAAAGGGAGTCTAGCCTTGAAGCTGCAGCCTTTACAACCGAGAGAGGACCAGGGACAAAGGATCAGTAGAGGGTGGGGGGGAGATGGGGAAGGGCAGGCACCTCACATTTAAGTCGGAAGTAGTAGTCTTTTTATTATTATTGGCTCCCTCTGTGTCAGACACAATGAGCTATGAGGGACCGCTATCATCAGACAAGAAACAAGCTCAAAGTTAGGTCATTGGACTCGAAGGGCTCAATCCAGTTCTGCAGCAGCTATTCAGAAGGAAGGAGCCTTCTGTTACCAGGGACTCAGATGGTCTCCAAAGGACCCACACTCCTTTCACTGCGGAAAGGAATTGCCCAAAGGGGAGGGAGACCCCTCACTCTGGACCAGGAGATGATTTTAGGAGAGTCACAGATTTAGCATTACTTAACACTGAATTAATTATAATTCAGTTCTCTTTGGGGCCATCTGGTTATCAAAGAGAAAATCTCTTAGTTTTTTTTTTTTTTTTTTTAAATGAGAAACCTACCACCCTTCAAGCATGGGACACATTCATAATTGCCTAACATTGTTCTTTCACTGTATTTATATTTTTACTGTTTTTATCTTTAAGGTTTATCTCTAGTTATGGTAAATAATACTGATTTTCTACCTAAGGTAATGAAATAATTTCCTTTAAATGTTAAGTTGTTTTGCTTTAAGTGATTTGATTTAAAGGTAGGGAAAGCACAAATAGCAGGAGGCTATAGAAACACTGCCTTGAAGATTCTAGATTTGGAGGGCCCCTGTTAACTGAGCTGATCAGCGGTTCTGCAGCCAGCAGGGGGGCAGCCCTGCCCTCCCAGGGCCCTGGGCTGATTCGTGCTTCATACCCCTCTGAGGCCGCCTTGCCCTGGAAAATCTCCCAGAGGGAGACATTTCAATATGGGGGAGACAGCTCTGGGTTCCAGTTTCCTCTTTTTCTCATTGTCTCATCTCATGACCAAGTCACTCAGCTTCCCTGAAGCTCTTTGCTCGTCTGTAAGTTGGTGGCAGAGCTGTTACAGTCGTGGGCGCCAGGCCTCTCACGGCTAATCTGCCCTCCGGTTAATCAAGGCATAAGGACTACACCCTGGGGTCCTGAGGTCAGAGGCCACATCTCCCTCCTTACCCAACAAACGCTCTGTAAAGCCATGCTCCACCGTAGCTCCCTGCTTTATTTCCTTTATAGTTTGTGTTTGTACCTGAAATGGTATTATTCCTTAACTTGTGCGTTGTCTGCCTAGCTAGAAGGAAAGCTCCAAGGCAGCAGGGACCAATACCTGCCCTACTCACGAGCCTGTAGGACATGCTTAGCACCCTGCGGGCACCTGATAAATACCGTCGAATGAATGAATTAATGAATGAGCCAATACCTGAATTGACTTGAATCTGTCTCTGCTTGGATCCCTAGAGATTGAGACTACTAGTCATATGGCCAAGACCAAGCCAGTCAATTCCTCTCTCTTGAAAAAAGAGAACACCAGAATACAATTTGATTTTTTTATGAATTTGTATTATTTTAGTGATTTGAAAATGATTTCAAATAAAAGGGGTGGGAGAGAACAACTTGGCACCCGAAGACTCAGCTCTGTGGCCCATTGTAGTGGAGCATACTTCTTGAGCCTATTTTTCCATCTCTAAACGGGAGTCTTTAATTACCAGCCTGAGCTATCACACTAGCACGATGAACATGCATGAACTTTGAAAAGTGCTCTGTGGACTTACAAGGTCATTAACTCTTTCCTGAATCAGAGTGCTCTTTTTAAAGCAAATCTAATCCTGTTTGTCTCTATGGTTTAAAACCTTCCAATGACTTCCCAGTGCACAAAAAATAAAATCCAAACTCCTTACCATAGCTTTTGAGACGGCATTGTCTGGCCTCTGCCCACCTCTTCAGCTTCATCCAATATGACCCACCCCTCACTTTGTGCACCAGCCATACCAGCTTGGGACTCATCTTGCTCCCCATTTACCTCCAGGCCTTTGCACATGCTGTTCCCTCTGCCTGGAATGCTCTTTCCCTGCCCTTTCCCTGCTCTCTCCCTACTCCACACACTTCATCCCTTCTGTTCCTTTGTGACTCAGCTCCAGTTTTCTCAAGAAAGCCATGGAACAGCCTTTCCAATAGAACTTTCCACGATGATGAAAATGCTCAGATCGACCATGTTCAACAGGTAACCACTATTCACATGTGGCTAATGAGCACTTGAAAAGAGTCTCATGTGACTAAGGAACTAAAGTCTTAATTTTAATTAATTTAAACTTAAATCTAAATAGCCACACATGGGTGGTGGCTACCATGTGGACAGTGAAGCTCTAGAGTAATGCTGTGTCCTCCCATTGTACATACTCATGGTTTCTCTTACTCTTCCTTTATCGCACTTCTCACTTCTTGTCATTTATATTTAGTTGTGCAATTGCGGTTTTTTTGAGGTTTTTAAATTTTATTTTTAAGTAATCTCCACACCCAACATGAGGCTCGAACACACAACCCTGAGATCAAGAGTTGCGTGCTCTACTGACCAAGCCAACCAGGCACTCTTAGTTGTGAAATTGTTTAATCTATTCCCCGCTAGACTAGAAGTTCTAGAACAAATGCTTTGTCTGCTTTGCCACAATGGAGTCTCTATCACCTGGCATGGGACCTGGTGCATAGTAGGTATTTCATAAACATTTGTTGAATGAACGAATGAATGAATGAACCATAAGAGACTCTTAAAGATAGAGAACAAACTGAGGGTTGATGGAGGGAGGTGGGTGGGGGATGGGCTAGATGGCTGATGGGTAGTAAGCAGGGCACTGGTTGGGGTGCCCGGGTGGCTCAGTTGTTAAGCGTCTGCCTTCGGCTCAGGTCATGGTCCCAGGGTCCTGGGATCGAGCCCCGCATCGGGCTCCCTGCTCAGTGGGGAGCCTGCTTTTCCCTCTGCCTGCCACTCCCTCTGCTTGTGCTCTCTCTCTCTCTGGCAAATAAATAAGTCTTAAAAAAAAATAAAATAAAATTCTTAAAAAAAAAAAAAGGAGGGCACTGGTTGTGAGGGGCACTGGGAGCTGTATATAAGTAATGAATCACTGAATTCTACTCCTGAAACCAGTAGTGCACTGAATGTTAACTAAGTAGAATTTAAGTAAAAATTTAAAATAAATAAATAAATCGCTGGGTGGCTTAGTTGGTTAAGCGACTGCCTTAGGCTCAGGTCATGATCCTGGAGTCCCTGGATCGAGTCCCGCATCAGGCTCCCTGCTCAGTGGGGAGTCTGCTTCTCCCTCTGACCCTCCCCCCTCTCATGTGCTCTCTCTGTCTCTCTCATTCTCACTCTCTCAAATAAATAAATAAATAAAATCTAAAAAAAAATAAAAAATAAAAAATAATAATAAATAAATCGGTATGAGGGGGTGGAAAAGAGAATGGATGGATGGTGGAAGGAGATATTTGCTTAGCCTGGTGCTGCTCATAATGAAGTACAGTAATGAAAAAAGTTCAGCACACAGTTCATAAAATTAAAAGTAAGCTTGGGGCGCCTTGGCGGCGCAGTCGGTTAAGCATCCAACTTTTGGTTTCGGCTCAGGTCGTGATCTCAGGGTCATGAGATCGAGCCCTGTGTCGGGCTCCATGCTCAGTGGGGAGTCTGCTTGAGATTCTCTCCCTCCCTCTCCCTCTGCCCATCCCCCTGCTCTCTCTCTCAATAAATAAATAAAAACTTAAAAGTAAGCAGAACTTGTGCTTATAGGAACCGTACATTCCCTGTGTACAAATACATCCCCCGTGTATAAAGACACGGTGTGTGCACCGAAGCAGTGTGTTTGCCAGGGTTTGCAGCTGTACAGTTGTGTGTAGACACGTCCATCCTTGTGTCTGCATGTCAGGGTAATGAGGTGTCTAAGACTGAGACACATGCAAAATCACTCAGGAAGGCAGTTTCTAAGTCGTTACTTTTTATTTTGAAAGATTTGTCAAACTCCCCACGTCGGGGTGAGAGTTTGCACGATTAATAAGGAGCAGCTTTTTCATGAAATGCTTGGAGGTGAACAAGTTCTCAGCCTGTGAGATCTGACCATCCCATTGACTTTGAAGTTTCTCTTGATTAATAGAAGGAAAAAAGGTGGGGAGGGGGAGAAAAGGAGGAACGTGCTAGAAACCGAGGGAAAGACCTCTTGTGACAGCTATCCAAATGTGAAAAAACAAAACAAAACAAAACCAATTCACCAACTCCACTTTTTCTACTTTACAATTTTCTACACCTCGCTCTTGACCTTGGCCTTCCCGGTGGAAACAGCCTCCCAGTCCTGCATTCCCCAAAGACAGCTAGGAGGGGAGAAGCCCTGCAGGGTATGGTGATCCACCCTCCAGGGGCCTGGTGGATTCCGGAGTGCTGATGGTCCACCCCGGCTCCCAAAAGTTTGGACAAACAGCCTAACATGAAAAGAAAGGGCACTGAAAGATGAGGGGGTGGGGAATGGTGAGGAACTGGGCTTATGTGAGAGTTAATACGTTTTCCTAACACAGACTCAGGTCCTTTCTCTGGGTGACAGCCTTGTCATCTGCGGTTCTGGCTGGTGGGTTCTGCAGGGCTTTCTCCCACTAGTCCCCTTGTCCCAGAAACATCTTTGCCAGCATCACGTGCCTATTACTTCCCTTTGCCCTCCTTCCGGCCATGTGGGGATGACCCCCTGGCAACCAATACCTTGAAATAAAATGAACACAAAGACTAACTTGGTGAGTATTAATTTCAAACTGAGAAATGGAGAGAAAATCTGAAGATGCGAGATGTGTTGAAGGCAGACTTGAGCAGATCAAAGTTCCCACCCATACACCACTAGGACACGGGGCAGCACAGCAAATGGCAAGAGAAAAATGGGACCATTAGTGGGTGAGCAAGAGGCGTCGGCAGCCGTGTTACAACTAAGAATGTCATGACTTGGGTTACAATTTCCATTTTTAGCACCGTTAATGTATTCATTTAAATCTATATTAGCACCTTGTCCCCAGGCAGAACAACAAACCATCCAAACATTTTAAACATTGGGGGAAACAGGAAGGGGAAGATCAAAGAGGGAGGATCCGGTACTGCGGAAGGAGGCGTGGATTTAGATCACCAGATCCTTGTCAATATCCTCTGCAAAGCAAGACAAGAAAACAGGATTAGAAATGAGCCCTGTATGGAGGAAGATGCGCTTCCCCAGGAGTCAGTGGGTCCCACCCATCCCCGGGCCAAGGGTCAGGGGACCAGCCCAAGGTCACCCAGGAAGTTGGGGACTGAGGACCTTGGTCTCCCTGCCCCTGGCCTGTTCCTGTCACTTACACACGCTGCCAAGTTACACTTCCTGTCCCCTCTCTAGGTGCCTGCCAGCTCCCAAAATAGCACTAGGCACAGACTGAGCGCTATGCTTGAGGAAGGGAAAGAGAAAGCGGATGAACAAGACTGCCGGAGACAGCAAGGCCGGCCCAGACAGGGAGAGCACAAAAAGGAGTTAACTAGGCACAGAGAGCAGAACTGGGCAGAGAGGATGGACACAGAGATGACAGAGAAAACAGAGGGGAGTTGGGGAGAGGATGGTGGCCCCTTTGCTCAGACACTCACGCTCCTTGATGCCAAAGCAACCGGCCCACTCGTCCAGGGCGATGTACTTGTCGTGGTCCAGGTCACAGGTCTCAAAGAAGCGGGTGGTGCAGTGCTCCATGGGGATGAGTGGCGCACGCAGCGGGGCCAGCTCCGTGTGGGACAGGTACCTGCAGGCGAGAGAGGGAGGGCCTAAGGACACTCCACGAGAGACAGGAGAGAGCGAGCCTGCCCCACGGGGCAGAAGGGAGGGACGTGAAAGCAGAACAGGAAGCCAGGATCCCGGTCTACCCCCTTGCTGTACCACTGACCTGCTGTGGGACTTAGAGCAGGCACTGCTCACTCTGAGCCTCAGTTTCCCCTCCATCAAAGCAGGGAGAGTTGACCATAATGTCTAAGAGCTCTTCCCGTTCTGAGATCCCATGGATTCATAACAAAGGTCTCTTGATGCATTTAACTGCTTCCTAATTGGCTGCGAATTGGGGCATAGAAACTTAAATAGAAAATGGAAAATATACTGCCATTGGTAGCTCAAAATCTGCCATAAAACACAATGTGTGTTTCTGGTAAACACACATTTATGTAGCTACAAATGCACAGAAAAGAGTCTAAGGGTACCTGGGTGGCTCAGTCGGTTAAGCGTCTGACTCTTGATTTCAGCTCAGGTCAGGATCTCAGGGTTGTGAGATCGAGCCCCACATCGGGCTCCGTGCTGGGCATGGAACCTGCTTAAGATTCTCTCTCTCCCTCTGCCCTACCCCACTCTCTCTCTTAAAAAAAAAAAAAAGAGATACATCAAAATTATGACAGTGCTGCCTTCTGGGGAGAAGTGGGAAAGGACTGGGATTGGCAGGAGGGTCAAAAGAACCGAAACCTTCATAGAGCTTTAATTTCTGTATATCATACTGTGCGAGAGAGGCCTTCTCATTTCTCTCCCACTGTCCTCCATTCCTGCTCCTCCAGCCAGCCTTGACTCCAGAGCACATGTATGAATTTTTTCCTTATTTCCCAGAGCCCTCAAATAGTTTTCCTGAAAACACTCTTCCCCAAGGGGCTGCACTGCAATTCCAACTTTCTCTCTAATCCCCAGACCCCCTCGCCCCACCCAACTCATGGAAGTAATCACACCATGTTTGAACCAGAAGGAACACTCCCTCCCTTTACATAGTATATCGATGGGAAAACTGAGGTCCCAAGGGGGCAGGGACTCAGGCAAGGTCACCATGCAGCTCTGGGATAAGAAGAGGGGGCGGATGGATCTCCTGGCCTAGGCTGGAGCACTTTCCCAGATGCACAGTCCCTGTAGCCCCAGTGGGAAGCCTCTCTCCTGGTCCTTTCATCCTGGTGGAATCCAGTTGCTCAGCCTGAGCTCCAGATGTCCCCCTGACTTTTTCCTTCCCCCTCCACAGCGAGTGACTCAGTTGGATCCCAGCCATGGAACGAGCCTGGGAGAGAAGCTGCAGGGAGTTTCCCAGAGCTCAGGAGACCCCAGCCCCGGGGGGTTGCCGACAGGGTGGACGGGCTCCAGGCACACAGCCTGGACCGAGAACGAGGGGTGAGCCTCCGGAGAGGAGCATCCCTGTACAGAGTGTGCTCCCCCAGGCACATAAACAGGGTGGCCCACCTTTCTATGCTCCTCCAAGAGCACACAGCTAGAGGAGACCAGAAAGCTGCGGTGAGGGTCGTGACAACCCCCGCGGGGCCTCCCATGCAGCAAGCCACCCCTGCGCCTTCTGGGGCCTTTTCGCTTTTTCCTTCTATTGTGAGCAGCAGATCATCAGCCACATTGTGAGCGTCCCGGGGGCAGGGACTGTGCCAGCCCTGATTACTGTTAAATCCCCTGCCTTGGAATAGCGCTGAGCAGGTAATAGATGCTCAGTAAGTGTTCGTTCGCTGACAGCCGCCTGCCTGCTCGGCCGTGGGGTTGCACGGCACTTCAGGACTCATTTGGACAAGAGGCAAGAACAATGAAACCAAGGGCTTGCAATGAGGATGGAATTGGCTGTGTGGATTTTTTAAGAACTCCCCGGGCCTGTTCGCCCGGTTGGGGCGGGGTCTCCGGGCTTGCTGAATGAAGGACTGAGAGCATGCAGGCTGCCCCCTCCCCGCTGCACCGCGCCATGGAGTCTGCGCTCCTTCCTAGCTCGCTCTCCCTCAACTCGTGGATACCCAAGGCCAGCAAGCCCAGGGGTCAGGGGGATTTTCAGTTTCCGCCGACGTCCGCTTCTTCTGGCGTGCAAATGTACTGTGGCTTTCTTCCCCTCGGGTGTGCATCTTTTCTCCTCTGCCTGGTCCTTCCCACCTCGGCCCCCACACAGACTGTGGGCTCCGGGGCTGGGGGCAGCAGAGGCTGCTGAGAGGTCTTCGGCCAGACCCAGCGCGCCTACCGGCCCTGACCTGTGACGCCGTCTACTCCAGCGCCAAGCCAGAGCAGCCCCCTGGGATCCTGCCGGCCGGAGGCCTTACCCATCAATGGGGTGCTGGTCCAGCTGGCCAAACTGCCAGTGCACGGGGAAGATGTACATGTTGTAATTCTTCTCGAAGTCCCGGGCCAGCAGCTCCACGGGGTGGTCTCCGGCCTCCAGGCGCTTCTCGTTCTCATGGATCTTCTTCACCTGTGGGAGCAGACGCCATGTGACGAAGGGTCCAGGGGAGACGGTCCAGGCCAGTCAGGGCCCCTCCACCGCGGACAGTAGGCCAGAGCCAGAAGAGACCAGCCACGGCCAAGGTTCAAAGTGAGGGAAGGAAGTGGCAGACATGGATACCAGGCTCTCATCCACAAGAGTGGAGGCCTGGGGTGATCTCAAAGCGTTCTATCTCCACAGAGCGGCCCCATCAAACTCATCTGGGGAGTTGGTTAAAATGCAGCTTCCTGGGCCTGGTTTCATGGAGACACTGATTCTATAAGGCCCTAGGCAGGGCTCAGGAACCTGCACTTTATCAGTACTCCAAGTGCTTGATAGATCAGTAAAGTCTAAGATCCACAGACTCAGAAGGAAAAAGGAATAGGGCAGTTTCTGTCCCTTTTGTTTGACACTGTGCTAAACAAAGTGAGCAGGTATCTTCATTACAGGACTTCTCAGAGTCTTTAAGGGGTGAATGCATACTCTTGGCCTCCAAAGGCAGTGAGAAGTCTGTGTCTAGCACCCAGGATAAGGGCACTCATCAGAGCAGGGGTGTAGGCTTACCCTTGGGGGCCTAGTTCTAGGAATGGGACTGTGGACCTCAGCCAGCCCGGGGCCAGGAGCCATCTCGCTCAGTGCCAGGCAGGGACCCTGGGACAGGCCAGAAAGAGCACACTTACTCGCAGCTTCTGCTTCTCGGTCAGAAGGTTGTTGTCCTCGTCCCTTTCATACAGAGTGACCAGGACGTTCTTGAGCCAGTCCCGCATGCGCAGGGGGAATTCAGTCAGCTCGGAGTCCAGGCAGGGGGGGATGTCTAGGGTCCAAAACACAAGAGTTGTCAGCACAGACCAGGACTCTCCATGCGTGAGGGCCAACATACTGGCTAGACCACACTTCCCACCCCAGGGCCTCCTCCGACAGCTGTTTCAGTCAGAGGCTTTGGCACAGAAGAGTGGCTCGGCCTTTCTGGGCCAGTTTCTTCACACCACAGTGAGCACAGGAGATTCTGTGGAGGGAAGAATGCTCTGCAAATGGAGACACAAAGACATGTCTCCTCTTCCCTTGACCTGATCTGACTTGCTGAGGTGACCCCTGCATCTCTCTGCATGATGGGGCCTGAAAGCAGAGGCCCAGGTCCCACGCCGGGGATGCCAACCATTGGGAGGGGTTCGAAGCTGCGAGGCTGAGGAATAACATCTATCCATAGGCCCAGCTTAGCTGGGGTGGGGAGGTCAGGACTGCTTATCCACCAGAACGTTCTTCGTGATAATGATTCCATCCTAATCTTTGGAACTTAGAATCCCAGAATGTCAGACCAAGTCCACTCTCTTGTTGGACTTATTAAAGGTCAGCATGGGGAGAAGGGGCTTGCTCAAGGCCACATTATCAGAGCTCATCCACCATCCAGGGTATGTGGTTGTCCCGGGGCTTAGAGGCCTGTCCTTCCCTCATCCTAAGTCCAGGGAAAGTCCCCTCTGAGGACCACTATCTTCTCCACCACCAGCGGGGTAGTGGAAGGCAGCATCTGTGGGGGACACACTAGGAGTTGGAGCAAGGGAGCAATATGCCCCAGAGGACAGCAAGAGCCACTTGGTAAAAGTCCCCGTGGCACATTCCTCAGTCTCACTGCCTAAAGATTCCTGTCAACCTTCCTCCCCCAGTCTCCTTCCTGTGCCTTCTCATTTCACACCCTGGGCCCCGTAACTGGGAGAGTGGGGCTGACCACAGGAGAACCTGCTTTTCTCCTCCACCGTTCTGCACTCTGCACACCCGAGGCAGATGAGTGGCTCTCCCCAGCGCCATCTGGTGCCAGAGTGTACCAGACACACAACATGGGTGTTATCTTGGAGGACTGGATGTGGCCTTGGGTGTTTCAGATGATAAGGAGACGGCCAATGCTGAAGGAGGCACCTGGGCCAGTGGCATCTGCCCCTGGCATCACTAACAAAAAGCTAGACAGCATCCTGGCTTCCCTTCCCGCGAACACCTGACTCCCAGGTTTCTAGAAGAGGGTGGTTAATCATATGTCTTAAGTAGACAGATAGGGATGTGATGGAGTGATAAGGCCAAGGATGCGGCAACACCGAGTAACAGGGCCTAACGGGGACTGGCAGGCATGCCCCCTATCTTAAAGCATTCAAATTCAAATATTTTAAAAATAAACTTTATAGGCCCAGGGCTGCCTGGCTGGCTCAGTCAGAAGAGCACGTGACTCTTAATCTCAGGGTCTTGATTTCAGGCCCCATGTTGGGTGTAGAGATTACTTAGATAAATTAATTAAATTAATTAATTAGTAAATTAATTAAAAACAAAAACCACTTTATAGATCCAGATAGAACATCATTTTTGCTTTACAATGTTGAAGCAGTAAAGATTTGGGTTAGCCCTACACAAGAACATCCTCATCATTAAAGAAAAAGAATGAGTTGTCTTGGATGCAATGAGAGGCTCCAAAAATCCTCCCTGATCTTGTGCTTCCACAACTGCTCAGTCCTTCCTGGGAAGTGTCCTGAATGCAGAGTTGAGAGGAAGCTCCTCATAGACAGTCCTCTCATTTTGTAAACGGCAGCGCTCTAAGAGGCTCAGAGAGGGGAAGAGCCTTGCCCGATGTCACACAGCATGGGACGGCAGAGCCGCTCAGTGCTCTCTCTGTGAGCTGGGAGGCTGGCAGTGCCCAAGGACAGACTCACATTTGCAAGGCCCAATGTAGTCCAGGTGGAGTTTGTGGCCCTTCTTGGTGCCCTCCAGGGTGCACTTGGTGGCAAAGAAGTGGCAGGAAGAGTCGAAGGTCTTGTTGTCATTGCTGCATACCTGTTGGCAAAGCATAGAGCACCTCGCCTTCATTCCCAAAGCCCGTTGCTGGTACCACCGTCTTTGCCCATTTCAGAGATGGGGACACAAAGGGCCAACAAGGAATGTGATTAGCCCAAGATCACACAGGGAGTTAGTGGTGGGGCTGCAAGAAGAACCCACTCTTGGGGCTCCCAGACCAATGTTCAGCCCCTGCTGAGAGCCTCTGTTGGTCTCTGAGCAGAGGTACGACTGAATCCGGCTGAGATAGGGGAAAACAAACCTGGCATCTCTGGAAAGGATGAATTAAAGATGGGGATGGCAAAAAAGCAGAGCGTACAGGGGAAAGTTAACACAGCAAGCCTGGGATTGTTATGCTTAGAAAGGCCTGCTTGCGATGCTGGCCCTTGGCTGGCATCCGGGAACTTGGCCGGTAAACAAGTCCCTGCGCCGCTATAAAACTTTCCACAGATGATAAGGACGCCTCACTGTGCCTAGACCGCTTGTACAAACAACACGGTTTATGCTGAATGTCTGCTTTCCTTCTGGGAGTCTGGAATTTGAGTACGTGCTAGGCAGCACTCAATGAAAACTTTGAGTGCTAAGTCGCTAATGGGCTTACTTGAGCAGAAACATTGCTCACACGTGGCTGCATCTTCGTAGCTGGGGAAAGACTGCATTTTGTGAGACCCCTCATGCAGGTGGAGAAAGTTAGCAAGCCTGTACCTGGATTCTTCCAGACTCTCCCTATGTCTTGTTCCATTATTATTTAGCTGTGTATCTTTAACATGTCACCGTAATAAGTCTTCGCTGTGAGTACAACCCTACATTGAGTCATGGGAGTCCTCCTAATGAATCTCTGTACGTGGGGGTGGCCAAGCAGAGGTGCCGAGGGCTGAACAAGGACAGTGGCAGTGAGTATCTGTGTTAGGAGGCAGGAGCCTTGTCACACGTCCTGTACTTACTTACTTAGAATTGCTTATATATCACTGCAGAGGGAGAGGTGGTGGGCACTGGTGACCAGTGGGATGGGGGTAAAGGGATAAGGAGGAGGGAAGAGTTGACAATGATGCTAAAATTTGGGACCCAGAGGAGAAGTTGTATTGGGGAGAGACTAAAGTTGGAGAACCCAGATAGGAGGTTGTGGGAACAATGCTAATCCCAGATTTTCTGTCCTGAGCTAGGTCATGACTAGCACATTGGTGGTCATGAGCGGGCACTCAATAAATAACTGCACAGATGGATGGATGGATGGTTGGATGAAGAATGGATGGGTTTGAAAGATTTTCTAAATAGCATATATTGGGGGGCGCCTGGGTGGCTCAGTTGGTTAAGTGTCTGCCTTCAACTCAGGTCATGATCCCAGGGTCCTGGGATCGAGCCCCGCATTGGGCTCCCCACTCAGTGAGGAGTCTGCTTCTCTCTCTGTTGCCCCCCCGCTCATGCTCTGTCTCTCTCTCAAGAAAATAAAATCTTAAAAATAAATAAATAAATAGCATATATTGGGTACTAAGTACTAAGTACTACCTAACAAATCCCCACAACAGTCCTAAGAAATAAAGACTATTTCTATCCCCACTTTAGAGATGAGAAAGCTGAGACTTGGAAAGGTTCTGCACTCGGCAAAGATCTCACAGATAACAAGGGCGGAGATGGGGTTCGAAATCAACTTCAGTCTGAGCCCAGAACCCATGTTTTTGGACCTGATGCTTTGCTAGGCTGCTCCCAAGCCGAGAAAGCCCCTATCTCAGTGTCTGATGTTCTTGATGTATTCCTTTCTGGATCTGGTGTGGAGCTGGGAACCTGCTGGTGCCGAATAAATTCTTGCTGGTTGCTGGAGGGACCCAGTGACGGGCAGAGCCTTACCTCCACTTTCCTGCCGTGACTATCTAGCAAGGGGACTTTTGAGACTGGAGCTGCCCCTAGAGCCACGAGCCACCAGTGTTCTGGGCAGCCACCCCCTATGTTTGCAAGGGCCCAAGCCCCCAGCCCTCTGACCTTACCTTCTCAAACTCGCCAATGGGGGCAGGGCAGCTGGTAGGGTCCTGGCACACGCACATGGGAGTGTTGTTCTCATCCAGTTCACACACTTTGCCATGTTTGCAGTGGTGGTTCTGGCAGGGATCTGGTAGAGTACAAGGTATGTAGTTAGCACCGCCGGGTCCACCCCAACCCACCCAGATGGATCCTTGGGCAGAACTCCTCGCTCTGGGCAGCCCTGAGTCCTCCTGTCTCTTCTGCTGAGCCCAGCAGTTGGCACTTAAGGGAGAAATTGGCTCAGTCTGGGGATTAGAGATTCAGTGTGAGGTCAGGGTCAGGCACATTTTGGGGAGCTGCAGGCTTAATCTGGGACCCAGAAGCACTGGATACCATATAACTCCCTTGAGGACTGAAGCAATCACTGTGTTTTCAGCTCTCTGTTCCTCAGTGATAGTGAGGCATTTTTGGATCATAAAATAAAGTTTCAAAAATAAATAAATTAAATTAAATTAAATAAACTTTCTAGAATGACTTGGAAAATCGGCTGTTGTCAGGGAGCCAGGGAGCTGTGAGGCCAAGCAAAACAGACTTGAGTGGCTGTAAAGGAAGAGGGAGAAGTGCCCTGAGGCCCACGCTGAACAATAGAGCCCAGCTGTGTCTGGTAAACACCGGATGAGGGTGGGCCTGGAGGAGGGAAGGAACGGACTCAGTAGATGCCCCTCCGCTCCAACAAAAACTCTATGCCCTCGGGATGACAGCTCAATCCGGCCGTTTCCCCCTGATGCATGATGTGGGGTATTTGAGTCATTCTTTATTGGACGCCTGCCCTGCCAGGCACTGGGCCAAGTGCTCTTGTGCCTCATCTCATAAGCCTCCAGCCGTGGGGTGAGGGTCTACCGTCCGCATCAGTCCTGTGTTAGAGACGAGGAAGCTGGGCTCAGAGGAGCTAAGTAGGCTGTCGGAGGGCGCTCTCAGCGGGAGTCAACGAGTTTAGAGGCAAACCTAGGTGTCTTTGCCTCCCAAGGCCATGCTGTGAACCCCTTGGGTATGATGCCTCTCCACTGTGTGGGATGGAGATGCCAGCACAGTGGGCTGGAGGCGGAGGCCCTAGGACATTTCTCTCTTTCTGGCACCTACTCCAAGCGTAGCATTATATGAGCTCTATCAGGTTCCCAGGCCTTATTTCCTCGCAGCTGTATGCAGATCAAATAAGCTAATGTGTGTGGAAACTCCTGGAGTCCCTTCAGGTCTGCACCCACTTGGGGCATGGGCTGAGACAGAGGTCGTCTAGGAGCGCAGTGACCACATGGGACCTGTGACCTCTGTGGGAACATGAAACCCAACTTTGGCATCAGGGCAAATAGCTGTGAGGGGAGAAGGCCATTTCCACCTTGGGAACATCCCTTCCTGACACTCAGAGCATAGATAGCCTGGCTATACGTAGATCATGCCCAGATTCCAGAGAAGATTTCCAACTTCCAAGTCAACACTGTTTCTCCTCCACAGCCCACCCTGCAGGGAGGAGCCCACCCTGAATTTCCTTAGGAAGGAACCTCACGTAGGCTGTCCCCATGCCCCAGGCTCAAACGGCAGAGGGCAAAGACTGGATATGACAAGACATGAGAAAGGGACCTACTTTCAGCCACCACCTCCTCTTCAGTTTCCTCAGCACCTTCATCAAATTCTCCTACTTCCACCTGCACGGGGTTGGCTCCCACAGGTCCCTGGGGTGGAGGGAGAAGGGTGAGTCAAATGGCTCCTACCCTCGGGGGTAAACGCTGGAGGGGACTTGCCTGGAGCTTCAGGTCCCACAAGAGGAGAGACAAGCTGGAAAGGTGTGTCAGGCCCAGGGCGCAGGGCACACAAATGCCCCCCAGGGTCCAGAATTTAGATGGACTTATACAGGCCTACCGAGATGCATCAGAGGCCACCAGGGGTGTTGGGACAGGAGGGGTACCAAGCCTGCCACCCCACCAGCCATACCACAGCTGCTTCCCCTTTATGTTTAACATATGGGGAGACTGTAGGTGATCACCTAAGAAAAATTGTCCTGCAGCTTAAAAATAAAAAATTTCAAAATCATAGTTCCCAACTCTAGGGTGCCATGGAAGGTTTGGGAAGCATTCAGGAATGTGTCAGGATTGGGGGACATACAGGATTCACGTCTATGATTTTATGAGTGGAACAGAAGAGAAAGCATCAATGGAGGACTTGTCTGCCAAAATGCCAAAATACTGCGTGTGCCCACGGGAAGGGGCAAATGCCCCGTTCCAGGGTCGAGACCCCACAGCACCCATTGGGTTTCTCCAGGGAATGAATGTGGAGGTCTGGGCTCCCCACCCACCTACCTCTGCCACCTCAGCCACGGTTTCCTCTACCACCTCTGTCTCATCAGGCAGGGCTTCCTGTTGCTGCTGGAAAGAGAAAATGGAGTTCAGAGAGGTCAAGGCCAAGGCCAGCTTGAAGTGCCTCCAGCCAGGGGAGCTAGGAGAGCGGCTCCCTAGAGATCCCCAAGGCTGTGCCTCAGGGACTGCCATGGGTGGGGTGATGAGGGCGAAAGATAAGCCAAACACAGGGGTCCTATGGAACTCTGGAGCACCCCCATTTCTGTATTTTATATCTGGGGCGTCTATCGAAGATTTAGCTTAGAAAAGCATTTCCATTGCTTTGAACTCCTATGAATCTGAAAACCACTGATGCAGACGAACTCCTTTCAGTTTAGAGTAGGAAAACAGAGACTAATGGGGCAGGAACATCATGCATGTTAACAGATGTCGTTATCTTTCCGACAAGTATGATACTATTATTGTGATTTTGTGATTCCTTCTTGCCATGTCAACTTGGGAGTAAGAAGAAGCAAGATAACATACAAGTTTGAGGTGCCTGGCTGGCTGGGGCTGCTTCTAAAAGTAATGCTAACCCTGCCCAATCTTTTGGCAGAATCTACCTGCCAGAGTCTACCATCGCTCACACCTCCTAGTGGAGAGAGGACGAGGGAATCAGGGGTTGGGAGAAACGGTCGGTCGGCAGCATGCTGCTTCCTCCCTCTTCCGGTAATGGCTTCCGGGTTAGCTTTGGATGACCACCACTGGCCCCCTGCATGCAAGTCTTGGAGGGACTGTCTGTCCGTCAGTGTGCTCCACACTCCCCTGGCCAAGAAGCAGGGCCAGGACCCAAGCTCAACCAGATCGGTTCTCCTTGAATTGTTTTTAAATCTTCTCGGCACATTTTCTCAAGATGTGAAACTGCTGGAGCAGATCTATTCAGATGGCTGCATCTCCAAGACAGTCTGTTTGTTCTTACCTCCCAGATCCTGAACCTGCCCTTTTCCAGTCCTCCCCAACACCTTTGATTTTATAATTTGCCCCTGTCTCCTTTCTCCCACTAATTTGGCCAGATTGGAGCCTATTGCTTGCAACCAAATAGTCCTCACTGATTTGGAAACTAACCAGCCCTCTCTGTTCACTTTCTCCTTACATGGAAATCTCTCTTCCCCAGACTCTCCATCCAGTGGTCCTCATCTTAATTTTTCTCCTGTGCTTATTAGTGTAAGAAACAATCTTTTTTTAAAATAAGTAAAATAATGAGATAGGGACGTCCCTGACCCCTCCAAGCATCCAAGGCCAGCAGATTTGATGCCACCGAGCTGATGGTGGGAGGAAGACCAAGCAGATATGCTCTTTGGGTACTTACAGGGGCTGCCAAGGCCTTCCCGGCCAGGCAAAGGAGAAAGAAGATCCAGGCCCTCATGGTGCTGGGAACCCTGTGAGCGGACAAAGATTGACAGTTGAGTGAGCGGGGGGCTTCTTGATGGAGAGCTTCTTCTGACACTGAATTCCTGTGATATGCGAGGTAATTTTAGATGGTGCATGTTAAGTTATAGTGAAAGATGAGAGAGAAATTTGCTTCTACTCAATTCTCTTCCAATCCCAACTATATGAAGAAAAAGCCTCAGTTTGGTGCTAAGATGTCTTTAATACCTTTTTAGCACTCATCTATCTCCTTGTAACAGAGAGCAGGCCTCTGGCTCAGAGCCTCCACAGGAAACTATATCCAGCTGGAATTCAGCGAAGTTGTTTTGTCTTCTTTGTGTTTATTTTTATAGTTTCCTTCCATTTATGACAAAAGACAAAGATTTTTCCATATATGGTGAAGATATAAAGTCTCTTTTGTCAGTACACTTATTGAAGTTTTTAAATAGTGGTTCACCTAAGGTGGTTGGCTCACTAGTCAAGCCTGGGCGATGCTGAGGCAGATCATCTTCAAGGACCCTTAAATCCCTGATGTTCTAGGATTCTTTTTTTTTTTTTCTTATCCCCTTAACCCTCCTCCTCTTCCTTTTCCTCCTCCTTCCTACCCCGTCTGAAAGAAGGAGGGGGGGAGTTAATAGACAGAAACCTCCTGTCAATTTGAGACAACGAGATCTACCTTCTAAAACAAAGAACAATAGTCTCGGAGTGTGACCAGTGGAAACTTGAGGGTAGCCACATTTTTCTCTGCTCTGCCCAGAAGGGACAGCACTTCTCTGGAGGGAAACTATCCAAATACTTGCATGTGTTCATGTTTTCTCCTCTTTCCCCTTCACAGCTAAAGGATGTTAGCTGAGATCTAGAACATTCTCCTGCCCTGGTCACTGCTGAGACCTCACTCTCCAGATGCTGAGCTCTTCACTCCAAAAATCTCATGACTGAAAGGGATTTGGGAGCAGAATCTTCTCTGATGGTTCATTGCTAAAATGCCTTCTCTCACAGAGGAACTGTAGTGGGGACATTTTATTTCATGTTCTCACTAGATGGACTTCTATTTCCAAATGGCTTTAGAAAGCTCTCCCTTGTATGGATCTAAATTTGCCTCCCTCAAACTTCTGGTCTACTCTGTTCCTCCTCCTGTGGCTACACAAAACAAGAGTGCTCCCTTGGCCCCTGAGCAGCTTTTAGTCAAGGTGACCAGTGGCCATGTCTTCCCTCTTTTGCCCCCACAAACTTCTATATTGGACTCATCATCCCTAGTTCTTTCCAAGACTTTTCAACCAACCAAGGACCTTGGAGGTACCCTGGCATCATGGAAAAAAAAAACAAAAAAACAAAAAAACCCAACATTTGGCTTGGAATTAAATGCCGGGGGTCCTTGATCTGCCTCAAAACTATCTGGGTATATTGGCTAAATCACTTGTGCTCTCTAGACCTTGTCCCCACTTCCATTATTGTGAGGGTTAGACTAGGTAAGCTTTAAGGTTGTAGGCCGGGTTCTTGAAATGCCCTTAGGATGTTGCAGGCACACGCTGGTCTCGGCGTGTGTCATCCTGTGGTGCAACCCTTCTTCATTGTAGTAGGTGAACCACAGAAATAGGCAGAGGGGGCGCCTGGGTGGCTCAGGTGGTTAAGCGACTGCCTTCGGCTCAGGTCATGATCCTGGAGTCCCTGGATCGAGTCCCGCATCGGGCTCCCTGCTCAGCGGGGAGTCTGCTTCTCCCTCTGACCCTAACCTCTCTCATTCTCTCTCTCAAATAAATAAATAAAATCTTTAAAAAAAAAAAAGAAAGAAATAGGCAGAGGAAGAGCAGACTTCATACCGGCCCTTTGTTGTATTAAAACAGACACAAAACCTCACCTCCTATTTCATGGCATATGTTTGAAATAAAACTAACAGAAATTTAGAGGAATCAGCCTGGGGGCCTGGCATTGTGTCCCCCTGGCTCCAGCTCCCAAAGGAGTCCAGTCTTCCAGTCTTCCCTTTGCAGGCAGCTGTAGAATGTTCCTGCCCCACACAGTTGTATGCTTGTTCCCTCCCAGGCCTAGAGGTGGAAAAATCTCCCTGCTTGCTTTCCCATTTGGAAGATACAAGCAAGACAACCCCGGCCTATGATTTTATGAATGGAACAGAAGAGAAAGCATCAATGGAGGACTTGTCTGAGACTGTTTGAAGTCAAAGCGGCAGAGTGAGACTGGTAGCTAGAAACACAAAAAGGTGTTGTATGAGCTCCAATGACAGAAGTCATGTCATGGACTTGACTAGTCCATGCTAGGGCTGGAAATGTAATAAGCTTCTGGTTAAAGAGCCAGGAAAACCAACATCTCCAGAGTCCGTGTCCTTCATCTGAGCGGAGCAACCACGCTCCCCTCTCTGACCGTGCTCCCCCTTCTGACCAGCTCTGGTCAGCTTTTTTGTGTGCCTCCCCGCCCCCTTCCTGCACGTCTTTCCCAGGGGCACGCTCACCCTTCCTGCCGCTGGTTTTGCAGCCAGAACTGAAAAATAATTCTAAATCTTGTAGTGCTCATGGTGTCTAAAGGCCCCACATACATGCTGTCCCCTGGGAAGCTCTGACACACTGGCAGATAAGGCACGGGAGGGCCCTTAGTCCCACTTTCCCGATGAGCCTGCAGTTGAGAGCAGGAAACTGTGCAACATTCAGGCCTCTTGCAAGTCAAACTGCCTTGACAAACTCCCTTCTCGTGCGTGGAGTTGGGTTGGGCCTAACAGGGACTGTGTTCCATCCGGCGTGGGAGTGGAGGAGAAAGGCAGGAAAGCGGTGACAGTGTTAAGAAAATGACCCGAAATCTCAGAGAAAGAGTTATTTTCCAAATCTGGGGTTCTGCCCGGTGCCCAGTGCTCCATCACCAGTCCCAGAAGCCTCTCTCTCCAGATGATGGGATGAGAGGAAAGGGTAACAGCTGCACACCCATACTTCCTACACATGCTTGGACGCCTCCCTGAGGCTCTCTGAAACAGGTCTGGCACCCATCCTGCACAGCTCGTGGGGGGCAACAGTAACCCCAGGGAGGTCACAACACAGAGCCAAACCCCAGCATTCAGAACACATCCTTTGCCAATCAAACCTAAATCTGGTATGCCCAGTGAAAATCTCAACAGCTTTGTAGAAATGACTAGTATTAAATGAAAACTCCTTCCTTTGTATCTCTTTAGTTTGTGATGATGCCTGTGTCTATCCTTTCCAAAGTGTTTTGACAATCAGGCATCCCACTGGAGGCTCAAGGCGTGTCTTGCGGTCCCATAGTGCAGGTGAGAAGACTGAGGCCCAGAGAGGGGAGGAAACCTTCCGAGAGCCCCAGGGAGTGAGCGGCAGGGCTGAATGAGGCCCCAGGCAGCCCAGTTCCACCACGGGCCAGCTCTTCATCTCACACGGTTTCTCTTGGCAGCTGATCCCTCCCAGGTGCTCACCTGAATAGAGCCCAGTTGGGCTGTGAACCGGCCCGAGGTGCAGGGAAAGCAGCCTGGGCCAGGGCAGGAACACGGGGTGTTTCCCTTGGCTTGGTGGTCATCAAAGGCAGACACTGCTTACCCCCACCCCACCGCCACCTCCTCCCCCTGTCCCGTACATCAAGTCCCTTCCCTTTGCCTTTATTTGCTCTGGAGACGGCTGAAAACCCGTCCTTGGCTGCCAGCAGGACCCGAAGCCGAGGTCACTTCTTTCTCTTTAGAAAGACTCTGGGGATGGAAAAGTACAGCCAGCCCCCCAGTTCATCTCCCTCAAAATATAAAGGGCCTCCTTCGGGCTCTCCCTGGACACTGAAAAGTCCCTGAATGTCACAACTGGGGGAAATCTCAGACTCATGGAATTTTATAGATTTTGAGTCTTGGAATCATGGTCTCTTAAGAACGGGAAGCACAGGATCTGAGTTGTAATCATCAAATCTGATTTGGGTAGAAAGAGGTTTATGGAGCAGTGCAGTCTCATAGAACCCTTTGGAGATGATGAATTTATTCTATATCTGCATCGTCCAGTATGATAGCTACTGGCCACATGTGGTTGCCGAACACTTGAAATATTGCTAGTGTAAATTAACTGAATTTTTAATTAGATTTCATTTTAATTGATTTAAATTTAAGTAGCCACATATGGCTAGTGGCTACCACATCAGAGTGGTTATAAAGGTAACCAGTGGTCAGGAAGAGTGGTTATGCAATGTAGCAGGAAGGCAAGCACATGGGCTCCGGAGACGGAACGTCCAGGTTCAAATCCTCGCTCTGCCACTTAGCAAATGTGTGACCTTCAGAAAGTGACTCTCCCACTCTGGGGCTCAATTCATTTCTCCATCTGTAAAATGGAAATAATACACCTACCTTGAAAGGCTCTTGGGTGATTTATATGAGAGAATACAAGAAATAAGCAGTGTTGTTTGGAAGAGCATCTTAAAATCCGCTGATCCCAGAATCTCCATCCCCCTCAAGAATCCAGGGCAAGAATCCTGGCTCTTTGTCTGTGGCCCAGGGAGAAAGGGTGTTGGGGTGGAACAAAGGAGACATTGCTCCTCTTGGTCAAGGGGACACCAGCCCAGCCTCCAGAGAACACAGTGACGAAGGCTGGGGCCCGGGCTGGCCTCTTAGTTAGGCTGCTGACGCACACCAAGCATCTCTCTCCCACTGTTTGGCTTGGAAACAAGGGTTCCTAAAACACACGTTCCTGGTAAACAAGCTCAAAAAGAGAAAAACAAGTCTGGAGGCTAATAAAGGAACCCCCTCTGTGAGCCAGGCCCGCCAGGGAGCTGGGACTTGGAAGGAGGTCCGAGCCAGGCCAGAGAGGCGCCACCGCAGCTGGTTCGGCCACCCTTGGACTCGCCGGGGAACAAGCACAGCCCCTCGGAGGTGGTCTCGTGACACGGACGTCGGCAGTCCTGGGATGCAGTCTTGGCAACGCTGCTCCCAGCTCACTGTGCAAACTTAGGGAAGGCTCCTCTCCTCCCCGGACCACACCTGGCCCTGCTCATCTGCACAATGAGGAGGTTGTTTCAGATCAGTGGTGGTCAAAATTATGTAAGCCCTCTCTGTCAATGAGGTCTTCTGCGGAGTCCAATATTTGAAGTAGCTAAAAGCCTTTCGCATTTGTTGAAACATGAGTTCATTATAATCTGTTCAATGAATCAGCTTGAAATTAAAAACAAAAAACAAAAGCAGGTACAAGGGGAGTTGAGATGAGGGCTGAAAGTCCTCCACACTCAGACACTGCTGAGATGCCTTGGAGCATCTCTGGGGTCTCCTATGAACACACTTAGAAAATCCCGGGGCAAGGTGGTCCCTGAGGTTTCTTTCAGCCCTGGCTTTCTAAGTCAGCTCAGGCAGAAGCCTTTCAGAGTATCATCCCTCCCAACCTGTCCCTTGACTCTGCTTCCAATTTTAATATTTCTTGCCGGAAGGGAAGAAGCTAAGGGAAACTTTGAGGGTGTTATGGGTGCTCAAGCCTAGGAGTGAAGAGGTTCTGGGGCAATTCCAAAGCAGCCCTGGAGTTCGGGACTAGAATCAGCCTAACTAAGGTTCCACAAAGTCATCTAACATGCCACGTTTCGCTCTTTCATGGTGGTTAGGAGAGGCCCAGGGTGGAGCTTCAGGCTTTCCTCCTTGGCTCCCTCTATGGGCCACTGCTGCGTGGGGGTGACCACAAAAGGAGGGGCCGAGAAAGAACATCAGAATGCAGGTTGTCACATACCAAAGATAGCAAATACATGGTGAAAATGTCTCCACCTGCTCCTGCAGTGCATGTGGCAGACATTACTAATCGATCACATGACCCTTCCCCCTAAAGTGCAGGGAGGCATCTGAATCCTGAACACAGTTCTTCTGGCAGCCGCTACCAACGACTGGTATCATCAAGCCACGTGAAACCTCTTTGCCATGCTTCTGATTTTGAGGAATTGAGGCTCAGAGAGGGAAAATAACTCACTCGAGGGTCACACAGCAGGCTGGTAGCGACATTAAACTTCCAGATGTTCAGAAACATCCAGATGTTCGTTCACCTTGTTTTGCCCTGTTTCTTTTTCCATCTGATCAGTCTGGGATCCTAACGCCATGACTAACATAAGATGACCCAGAGGGATCCCCAGATGAGATAGGTTAATATCAAGTTTCTGAAAGAACCCAGTTCTGGACAGAGTTGGTATCTCCATCCATATTTTTTTCTCTATAGACACCAAGCTCTATGTCTTGAGAGTGAGGGTAGAGCTAATTTCCTGTCTCAGACATCTCTTCCTCCTGGATAAGAGGAGGCTGCTTTTCTAAATAATTCTGCCAAGTCACTGCTTGCTGGCTCTGGCTCTCCCCAGCCCAGCCATCCCTGAGTTCAGGGTTGGGGTCAGGATCCAGGCTCTGTGCTGCAGAGAAAAGGCAGTAGCTTCATTAATCCCCAGGTTCGGCTGAAGGCTCAGCTCCAGCCCTCTCTTTCCTCCTTTAAAGACGGGTGAAGTGAGGAGCGGGGGGAAGCAGCCACTATTAGCCCTTCGTGCTGCCCTCATGGCAAAGGCCACACTGGCCAGCCAAGAGAGAGAAAGTACTGCTGTCACTGATCATCCGTAGGGCTTGGTGCCTTCAGAAGGAGGTGTACGGGCGTGAAACCAAAGTGACCAGATGAAAACCAACAAAAAAAAAGTGAACATTTGGACAGGTCTGAACATCTGGAAGTTACGCACAGACATCAGTTGGCTGTGTGACCTTCGGTGATTATCCTCCCTCTCTGATCCTCCGTTTCTCTGCCTGTAAAGTACAACCAGTGATTTGGTCATGGATGTGTACGACGTGTCTGCCTCCTCTTCGTAACCTGTAGTCATGTCTGGATGTGCACATTCGCGTGCGGCTACAAACGGCAGTCCCGTCTGCACTGCCTGGCAGTGTGTCTATCACGGGGACCTCTGGCCTTGAGGACCTCTACGTGAAGCCGTGTAGGGGTCTTCGAGTGTCCACCTGGCTCAGCATCTGTCTGTTGGGGCCCGGGTAAGTCAGCGCCAGGGTTTGTATGTGCATCGAGTTGTATACCTGGAACTTGTCTGTGAGTCAACGAACGGCTCAGGGGGAGGCGTGTGAGGGCGTGACCCTCTG
Organism: Phoca vitulina; assembly: GCF_004348235.1. Taxonomy (NCBI): domain Eukaryota; kingdom Metazoa; phylum Chordata; class Mammalia; order Carnivora; family Phocidae; genus Phoca; species Phoca vitulina. The sequence goes on from NW_022589786.1 coordinate 4,485,277, forward strand.
GACTGGCGCACGTATGGAGGCATTTATTTTTAGCTGTGCCAGTGGGTGCCTGTTGGTAAAATCGATGTTTACAGTCTACATCCTTGTGGGTTTGTGTCTGTCCCTGTTGATCTCTGCACATTTGGCTACCTATCTAAATAACCTCGAAAGCCAAATAGTCTCCCGTTTACCTCACATCCTGAGTTCTTGCCTTTTCTCCACCATCCTTTGCCTTTTCTCCACCATCCTTTCCTATTTATAGCTTATTTTCAGCAAGGAAAGCTGCTCTTGTAAATAGCAAACCCCAGCCATGCTATTGGTTGACAAGTCTCTACAGAGGGATAAAGATTTTAGCAGGACTGTTACACAACCCAAGATCCCTTTGCCCCTCCTCTCGTTTCCTTTCCAACTAGGGGCAGGGGGTGGGGGTGGGGGTTAAAAACGTAGGCCAGCTATTTCTTCTCATGAAAGCAATCTCTGGGATTTAGGTTCGCAGGACTTCAGACCTGGAAGGGCCCCTGGAGACCATCTAGATTCCCCATTTAACAGATTAGGAAAAGGAGGCCCAGAGAGGGGAAGGGTCTTACCCACTGTCACTCAGTGCGAGTTATGACTCGCCTCTACCATCGCCTTGGCCAATGCTCTTTTCACACTGGAGGATACAACACTCTTGGGAAATACGAAGGTGCCCAAATCAAAATGGATTTAAACACTTATTTTGTTTAAATGTGCCTATTAGCACTTTTAATAAAGAGAAGTTATATACAAACCCCAAGATGACAGAGCTGCCAGACAAAAAAGATGGAAATGATTTCACCAAGTCTTTGGATACCATGTTTATCGGTTCTAAAAACCCACCGCTTGGGGGGATTGGGGGGCCACAGTGTACCAAGTGCTTCCTGTGTATCATCCCATTTCTTCCACACCATACCGCCTCGAAGTGACCATTGTTATTGCTCTTTAACCAAGGAATAAACTGGGGCTCAGAACGGAGAATCTATTAGTTCAAGGTCAAAGGGCACCTCCCGAACAGCCGTGCAACTAAAACTCTGGTCTTCAAACACCGGCTAAGGGAGGCTCATCACAGCCCCACAGCTGCCCCGCGATCCTGGGAGATTAGCAGGGCAGGACCTAGAGTTTGCTGTCCTGATATTTGGGGAGTGAGTGGGGTGGGGGACATTCAGACTGAGCCTGATGTTCTGAGTGTTTCAATGTCCCCTCCCAGCCAGCAGGCAGAGACCCTGAAAAAAGGTTACCGTGGCAACTCACATTCCTCTCAGAATGAGTCATGGCAAAGAAGAGCCTTTCTGTGGGTGGGACTTGGAGAAAGTTTCAAAAGTTGATTCCTTCTCCAGGCACCCCTTCCCCCTCCCCCCTCCCCCCTCCCCCCTCCCTTTGCTTTGAGCTTTGTCGATGTGGCAGCTGAGCACTGTGAGTTAACCCTCTCTTCCCCCAACCACTCCCTTTCAAAATTGTTTATCCTCCTGCAAATATACATCTGCTTCCAGTCCCACACTCCATCTTCCACATCATCATGCCCTCTGGCTCTTTGGGAAGTAGTACATCCATTTGAGTATACCTTAAGACTAAAGGCTGTGAATACCTCTTGTTCTCCTTCTCTCTCTCTCTCTCTCTCACACACACACACACACACCCCACTACTACCACTACTACTATACATAAAATTTTACGTGGCTTGCAGATGTCCTAAAGCCCATTCATAGGCCAGTCTGTGGATTCTGGTTTAAAAGACCTTCCCTTGAAAGTTTCAGATGATGTCAGGCTCCCCAAAGACCATCAAGTCCAACCTTCCTAGTTTACAGATAAGGAAACTAAGTCCAAAGGACTTACTTACCTAAGACAGCACATAGAATGTGTGCTTAAGTCTGCCAACCTACTTCTTATTTGCTTCTCACTCTCCCATCAGCAGGTGGAGAAGACAGAAATTTAACCCTAGAGAATCGCTGGTAAGAACATTCTCCCTGTGTTCTCTGTAGAATGCTGTCCTTTCTGGAGGAAAATGTGTGCCTCTCTGTTCTCTCTTGGGCAGACTGGGCTTCCTTGAAGACATGCCTCATCTCAGTGCCCCCTTTTCCCTTGGTGTCCCTCAGACCCCAGAAGTCCACTCACCAACTGGCCAATGGAGCCAAGGAAGGTAAAGACAGGAAAGAGTGTGTCCAAAGAGGACTTAACATCCTAAAAGGCTAGACCACCATCTCAGTGTAGAGTTTGGGTTTTCTAAACAAGGAGGTGTGAGAAGGTTGCCCTGGGAGTCTCTCTGGCCTGCCTTCCCCCCTTCTCCCTTTCCTAGAGCATCCTCCACCACACCCAGCCTCCCAGAGGACCCAGAGGCTTGGTTGGATGATATTAAATGTCTGGGGTCTTCAGATCCACGTACACTAAGGGCTAGGGCCAGTGAGTTCCCGTGCTTACACCCCGGCAGCCCAGGATGGGAACAATGCCTAACCCAGGAGTCTGACGGTGCTATTTCAGAGTGCGTGTGTTGGGGGGGGAGGGGCCAGTGGGGGAGAATTCCAGGGAAACAGGCGCCTTCCCAGAGGTGCTGATTTGAGGTAGAGACCCTCCATTTGCCTTCCAGAGCTGAATTTATCATTCATGCAAAGTTCCTTTTGGAAAACAGAACCCCTGACCGAAAACCAAGTCTAGGAAGAGTCTTCTCCTGGAATGGGGAGCAGAACAGACCGTGGCTGCCAGCCAGCCCCGTGCAGCTGTGAGCAGATCAGATTCCTAGGAAAGCAGGCTGCCACATTTGCGAAGGGAGCACAGCGGAGAAGCCGGCAGCCTCTGAAACCAGAGAGGCAGGCACAGAGAGAGACAGACACACACACACACACACACAGAGAGAGAGAAAACACTCCCCCAGAGACACAGTGAGATTATTTTCTGCAAACCTAAAAGGGAGACCAAGTTACACCACCTGAAAAGCAACAGGCAGTGAGTCCGTGGCTCCTGCCCTTAGCGGGAGGAGCGCGGACGGAGCCCGAAGAGATGAGCGCCCGTCCCTGACCCAGAGACCTCCCCAGCACAGCTCCTCTTTCTGTACACACACTGCAGGAGGGAACTAGGGGGTCGGGATGGAGCGACCAGAGAGGGAAAGGCCGGGCAGGGGGCGTGCGTACCTCGGCGGCAGGCGGGTGGCTGGCGGAGTGCGCTCCGGTCAGTGTGAAGGTCTGCGGGAATGCGGCGGGTTTAGAGCCGGCCAACAGGAAACCAGTCGGAGCTCTGGGCTGGGTCTGTCTCCCCTCCACCCCTCGGGCCCTCCTCCTCCTCCTCTGTCTCCTCCTTCTCCCCCTCCCCCTTCTCCCCACCGCCGCCGCCGGCTAGGTCTTGCATTTCTCTCCTCCTCTCCTTGTGGTGGGCTGTCCTGACCAGACTCCCCAACCCCGCCTGCCTCGTGGGTTCTGGGGCTGCTCCCTACACAGACTCGCGGAGCACCAGGGCTGGAAGGGTCCACAGGAATCATGGGGAACCACCTCCTCCTTGTTCAGACGGAACGGAGGCTTGGAAGGGGCAAGCGATTACCCAAAGGCCCCCAGGGGCAGAGCCGGGCCCAAGGGTCCTGACTTCCTGACCAGTGATCTTTACAAGATGAGGCAATGTGGAGGAGGGCATTGCCAATTCGAGGGGACCGTATCTGTGACAAAGGCAAAGCCAAGCCTCACCTCTGTACAGACAAAAGCCTCCTCTGGTGGCATCATTGCTGATGAGGGCGGATATGATCTAAAAATAACAACTCTGATTCTCGTTGCACCACGCATAGACATATAAGAGATTTGCTTTCTAGCTGGGGAGTCTGTATCGTTAATATAGAACAGATGAGGTGACTGATGATAATCATCATAGCAGTAACAACAGCCGAGGCTTACTGAGACTTCGTAATCTTCACCAGCAACCCCTTGACTTAGATATTGATATTGCGCCCCTTTTACTAATAAGGAAACAGAGGCTCCATGAGGCTAAGTCACTTGCCCAAGATCCCCTGGTTTAAAGGGGTCTAGGCAGGCTGGGTCTACTACAATTCAACTGGTTCACTCTTGTGCTACATCAACTTCTTGGTGCAACAGGTCTTGGTTGAAAGTTTATGAGAATATTGATGAATGTATGGATGTTTTTGAGTGCATTCCTAGAACTTTGAGGGATACAAGAATTACTATCTGGTCCTTGTCCTGCAGGAGCTTTGGATCTTGCCAAGAGGGCACGCCTTATGCATACACCCACTCACACGAGTGCTACAGAATGTGAGGCTTATCCCAGGGTTCAGAGTGGAGGGATGCTTGGACTGGGGCAGTGGAGAAGGCTTGCCGGAATAGATGGTTCTAGAAGCCATGGATTTGGTTTGAACAACATGGAAGGGGAGAAGACAGAGAACACTCTCATGAACTTCTACATGATACGGCCTCTGCCTCTCTTACCATCCTGTCCTCCTTGCTTGCTCTACTCCAGGTCACTGGCTCCGTTGGGTTCTTCAACGACTCCAACGTCGTTCCTACCCCTGGTTCTTCGCACTTGCTCTTACCCTCTGCCAGGGTCAGTTGTCTATCTGAATGTCCTGTGCCCGGACTCTACTCATGCTTCAGGTCTCTGGTATTACATCATCCCTAGAAGAGCTGCCCCCCGCCCTGCCCCCTGCTGACCACCCAAGGGGAATCAGCCTCCTTGCCTCTCCCACAGGCAGAGTTCACCGACTTACACTGTCTTTCTTCCCTCCTAGCATTTGTCCTGCTCAGAAACTATTTGTCTCCCCCACCAGACAGATGATCCACCAGAGCAGGGGCTCACGTGTCGCGTTTGGGCAAGGCTCAACGTGGCTAGAACAGCGGCCAACATCGAGCTGGCATTCTCTCAATGAGGGGTTGTCTTCTAATAGCGATGCCACCTGGAGTAGTGCCCAACACTAGTCTTCCAAAGACCCTCAAACCTACAAAAATTGATCATAAAAGTTTGGGTGTCTGTGCATTTTTCTGTGGAGAAGTCCCATGGCTTTCTTCAGGTTCTCAAAGGCACTAGTCAGGAATCCAAGAAAGGACCTCTGCTCCCCATGATCCCCAAAGCCTCTCCCTGGCCCAGGGGCCAAGAGCTGATGCTCGGCCTTGGCTGTTCAATGCAGACTGCTGGCAGCCTCCTCAGATTTGTTTCACCATCTGGACAGATTGGTTGCTATAGCTCCCAGGCATCGTGGGGACTAAAATTAACTTAAGTGTTGTGTTTTTTCTTTATAAACTAGGATAATGTTTCTGATGAGAATGAGCCAATGGAACCATTCCCATGTGGCCTTTGCTTCAGGAATTGGAAAGCTGGCTGGAACTAGGCTAACACTCTGGGACAGAGGTCCCATTCAGGGGTGACTCACAGGCCCCCGTGGGGATACCTTGAGCCGGGATCCCTCCGAGGAAAACTAGGTAGAGTTTATATCTAGGTTAAGAGCACCCTTGGGGAAGCAGGAGCCTCGGAAGCAAGAATGACTTTGACCTAGGAAGGGAAAGTGCTAGTACTGAGGCTGGTCCTCCTGCCACCACCAAGGGCTTTAGAGGAAGGGAAAGAAGCACAACTGGGCCAGGGGTGGTCGACTGGGGTGTGAGTCCCTGCTCTGCCACGGAGTCAGTGAATGACTTTGGGCTCAACACCACCCCCACCTGAGCTACACCTTTTCCATTTGTAAATAGATTGGATAGCATAATAGTAGTATTATGAGCCAGAATTTATTAAACACACTGAACTAAGTCCTTTGTATATATTTTCAGATTTAACCTTTATGAAATAAGAATTTTTATCATCCCCATTTTATAGATGTGGAAAATGAGGTTCAGATCAGATCAGTAGTACACCCAAGCTCATGCACCCAGCACGTGGCAATTCAGAAATTCAAAGGCAGGGTTAAGGGACACCAGAGCCCAAGTGCTCAACCACGACACTCTACCTCCTCCTAAATTTCCCTCCAGCTCTGACATCTGTGGACCCTAGACCACACAACCATTTGGTACCCCTCTTCTTAGTTGAGAATGCGGCTTACCCAACATCAGCTTGCAAAATGAGACGTCAGTACCTTGGGATCCTCGCTACCTTCCCACCACCCCGTCCAGCCACTCTGCAGCTTTGCTGTCTAGGTATTACCTGCTCTACCTCGATCCTGCCCTTTCTGACCCTAGCACCCAGCCACAGCCTGAGAACTCCAGGGGGCTTTACTAGCCACTGCCTTGGGAATGCCAGGTGCATGACAGATGCGTGACATCCAGGCTCTCCACACGTCCAGAACGTCAGCTGATCAGCTCCCTCCTTCATCGTTTATTGACTCCACTGCATGGGGGACGCAGCAGTAAGTAGGGCAGAGACATTCTAATAGCTAAGGCGGGTAATACACCTGTTTCAGGTTGTGATCAATTCTATGAAGGAGAGAAACAGGATGAAATGAAAACGTAATGGGGGACTACTTCAGATAGCGTAGTTAGGGTAGGCCTCTTGGAAGAGGCAAACATGGAGAGAAAAGTTGATGGTGAGTCTGTGAGAAGGGCTCCAGGAGGAACTTTGTCATCAAAGGGAGAATGAGCGCCAAGACCCTGGGGTGGGGACAGCTTGGCCTCTTCAAGTACTGAAAGTGCACCTAGAATGGCCCATCGGAGGAGATCCCCCTTCTCCTCCTGTTCCTCCTTGTCTCCTTCCTCTTTCCCCTCTTCATTCCTACCATTTTTACAGCCTTTCGGCCATTCTAAGGTTATTTCCTCGTGTAATAGCTCAGTGAGTGACAGAGCAGTCCGGTGAGGGAGTCACAGTAGGGCTTACAACTCATATTGTAGATCTGGGGAAACTGAGGCCCCAACCCCCAGGGGAGCTGGGGCTCAGAGCAAGGTCTCCTGACCCCTGACTCAGAGGCAGATTCTCAACTCTGCTGAGAACTTGCTTGTCTTTCTGCTGGGTAACTCCAAAGTCTCTGTCACCTGAACCACCTGGGGGACCATCTCTGGGAGCTGGACTGGGGCCAGGTGGGCAACCAGTGTTCCCATGTATGGTTAGGAGTACCTGGACAGGGAGCAAGAGGTCTGAACTCTGGAAGTAGATCAGGGTGTCTCTGTTGCTTTGGCTTCTGGCAAGAAGGAAAGCAACCAAGAAAAAGTTAAGTAAATAAAAACAGTGCCAAGAAACATCCTCTAAAGCCTTCCATTAGAAACAGGGTCAGAATCTCAGTGTTTCAGATATTCAGGCCATAAATCCTGAATGGGCCTTGCAGGTAGGAAGATTGACAAATTGTGTGTGTGGGAACTTGAAGCCCCCTGGGGTACCAGGTCCTGAAGGAACAATTATGACTAACAAGGAAGAAAGATAATAATTCCACTAAGACTGAGCAGACACTGGGCCAAACATTTTATATCCATTATCTCATTTAATCTTCACTAAATATACACACTTAGGTAGTGTATTAGGTTTTCTCTTATTGCTGTAATAAATGACCACAAACTTGGTGACTTAGAACACACGTTCACTACTTTAACAGTTCTGGAGGTCAGAGGTCCTAAAATCGAGGTGTTGGAGGCTTGAGGGGAAAAACTGTCTTTTTTACCTTTTTCAGCTTCTAGAGGCCACTTGCATTCCTTGACTGGTGACCTCTCCTAGTCTTCCAAGAACATCACTCCAACCTCCGCTTCCTTATCGCACCTGTTTCTGGACTTTGCCCCTCTTGCCTCCTTATAAAGACTTGGGATTACATTGGGCCCATCAGATCATCTAGGGTAATCTTCCCATCTCAAAACCCTTAATCCTTGAAGTCCCCTTTGACATGTAAGATAACATATTTACAGTTATGGGTATTGAGACACGGACACCTTTGGGGGGCTGTTATTTGGTCCACCTGAGGTAAGTACAATTACTATTCCCATTTCAAAGATGAGGAAACAGGGACGCCTGGGTGGCTCAGTTGGTTAAGCGTCTGCCTTCAGCTCAGGTCATGATCCCGGGGTCCTGGGATCGAGCCCCACATCGGGCTCCCTGCTCAGCGGGGAGCCTGCTTCTCCCTCTCCCTCTGCCCCTCCCCCTGCTTGTGTTCTCTCACTCTCTCTCTCTGATTAAAAAAAAATTCAAAGATGAGGAAACAAAGGTTCAGAGAACTAAATCACTTGCTCAGAGCCGCACAGTGTGGCTCAGCTCCAGAGCCCCTCCTCTCCATTGCTTTTGTACACACACCTCTGCCCACGCCACACTTGTGGTGAGGCTGCCTCCCGTCCCCCATCTGCCCCAAACCTACCCATCCTTCAAGAGCAGGCTGAATCTCTCCTATTCTTCAAAGCTTAGAGCTGATAAGCCCGGAAGCCCTCCTCAACCCTACACCTTCCCTACAGGGCTGAGGAATTTGAGGATCATAGAGCCCAGGGTCACAGTGCGGACAACCGGGCTAGAGCCCTGGTCTCCCAACTCCAGGCCCAGGCTGAGGCCAGCTCTGACTGCTCCAAGTCTCTGGAGGCAGGGACTGGATCTGCTGATCCCTTTGGGCCGAAGATTATGTATCAAAACTCTGAAATGCCCTCTTTGTGTGTCGGGCTCAAAGTCAAGGCTGCCGAGCTCGCAAGGCCTGGGTACACACAGACTGACTCAGCCTGTCGTCCTGTTACTGTATCTATCCCCAGGAAGGCCCTCCATTGGCTGAAGGGCACAAAAACCCCATTGTCATCTGGCCCTCGGTCCCCTGGGCAGAGCGGCTGCCGACGGGGGCAAGGCCAAACAGAGAGGACGATGAAATTTCACTTCAGCCCTCTCCCCACTTGTAACACTCCCACCGAGCGGCTTCAGGCTTTTTCCCTCAGCTCTTTACAGTTCACAAAGGACTTTTAAATTTTCTTTTAAGATTTTATGTAATTATTTGTTCATTTATTTATTTAGAGAGCTTGAGTGTGGGGAGGGGCAGAGGAAGAGGAGAGAGAGAATCTCAAGCAGACTCCCCGGGGAGTGCAGAGCTGGGCTTGATCTCACTACCCTGAGTGAAACCAAGAGTCAGACACTTAACCGACTGAGCCACCCAGGCGCCCCCACAAAGGACTTTATACCCACAATCTTATTGAGTGGCACCGTTAGTCTGTAAGGTAGAAAAGGCAGGATGTGCTAAGCACGTGTTGGGCTTGAGCAAACAGTGTCCCTCTGGGACTTGCCCAAGATCACACAGCTGGCCCATAGTGGAGCTGAAATGCAAAGTCCAAACTTAACAGCCAACCCAAGTCTCCTTCCATTGCATCTGCTGCCTCCCCCCGGGGTTCCAGGGAGAGCTTGCTGAGGCTTACCTCACAGAGCCCCCTTCTTCACTGAGGTGACAAATGGCTGCACTTTCTCACGTTGACACAAACCCACCCGAGGAAAAGTGCTAACCTGAGTTCCCAGTTAGATTCTGCCCTTAGTAGGACCTGTGTCCTCGAGCCCTACCCATAGTCTGTCCTTGAGCAGCTCATCTCTCCCCCTGGCTTTCCTTATCTGTAAAATGAGCATGATTACACCTGGGTACAAAGTCAGCATAACTCAAATGAGCATGGGTTTTAGAGAGTCGGTAAGAGGCCCAGCTTTGGAGTCGGATCTCTGGGCTTGGGTTCTATGGCAAGTTATTGAACTCTGGACACTTGGGGCATGCTATTTAACCTCCAGCTGCAGTTCCTCAAGTGTACAGCGTAAGCCCCCACTTAATAGGGTTCTTGTGAGGAGTCATGAGATCATCTATGCCATACATTTGGCTCACTGTTGCATATCCTGAGCTGCCCATAAATGTTCGCTCTCTTATCATTAGAGCATGAGATTATTCAACATTTCCCAAAGTGTCTTCCACAAAATATTAGTCCTCAGGAAAAAGGGGGACCCTGGCTGGCTCCAGTGAGTTTGGGAAATGTGGCGTTCGTCGCCTTGCTCATGGATATTCCTGAGGCACATCAGAACATTAAAGCCTCTGAGAAGTTCTGCAGAGGAGAAACCAGTTGAACTCTGTTGAGCCCTCTTTCTCGTAAATTTGCGAATGCATCCCACAGAGCTTGTGTTCCATGAAGAGCTCCTTGGGAAAAGTTTATTTGATCCAACGCCCTTGTCTTTTTTAAAAGATATTTATTTATTTATTTATTTAAGAGAGAGAGAGACACAAACAGAGAGAGAGCATGAGCAGGGGGAGAAGCAGGCTCCCTGCTGAGCAAGGAGTCAGATGCGGAGCTCAATCCCAGGACCTTGGGATTATAAACTGAGCCAAAGGCAGATGCTCAACCAGCTGAGCCAGCCAGGCGCCCCTTCCAACGCCCTTGTCTTAAAAAGAAACTAAAGTCCTTGAAGGTGAAGGGACTTGTCCTGGCCAGTAAATAGCAGAGCTGGGGCTCGACCCAATCTAATGACTTGTTTGGCCTCTTGCTCTTTCTATTAAACCACACTGAGAAAAATGCCTTCTGCCACTGATGTGGACACGCACTCCCCAAATGTTAAAGATCTGTACAGTATTGTGTGGAACTGGCGGGTCCTTCAGCCTTTCTCCGGGTTCTGGTTCCTGACTGATGGTGCGGGGCTCCCTCTGGCCTGGGCGGGGTTGGAGGAGCTCGGCGGTGGATTGCTTCTGTCTCCTCCCATCCCTGACTCATCTGTCCTACTGCCGAGGCTGGTCCAGGTCCAGGGAACACTCACACGCAGGCACCAATTTTCTTCTGAAACCCCACACGCCTGGAAGCCTTCCCTGAAGGAGGGGGAAAGCCCAATAACCCAACCCTCCAACGTGGCAGCTCCCAACTGTTGCCTGACGTGGCCCGCAAACCAAACCTCTCTTCAGTTTTGGTAGCTCTGCAACCAGGAGTGCGAAGGGCCCACCAGCCCAGCGACGTGGCCGCAGTGACTCAGCCGACCTAGGGGACAGCTTGGGGGATGAGGAAGGAGAACTGGACTAAGCGGCTGAGCCCCTACCCCTCTTCTCCACTGACGGTCTCTTTTTCTCCACCATTTCCAAGGCGGAGGCCTCAGTGCCCTCTTCTGAGGCTGGTCCAGCACTGCCTCATGATGTCCTCTCTCCCCACTCCTGGATCTGACAACTTTCCTCAGACAGGAGCTTCTAGTATGGAACCTTCCTGATGCTCCATGCGGTGGTGTTCAGACTGCCTTCTGTGCCGCTCTAGGAGCCCCTGCAGGAGCCTTAAGGGGGCAGATCTCCAGGCCCCCAGCCCATCCCTGCTTACACCAGAACTGCTATTTTCCATCTGACATATTGGACTTTTGCCTAAGATTTCATTTCTTAAAATGGTTTCACTACTTAAGAAAAAAACCCTGAAATGCACAAATTTATTTTCAGCCCACCGGCTCTACCAGTGAAAAAAAAATGAGCATGGAGAGAGGGTTATCTGTCCAAGGATACAGAGTATCACAAACACAAATGGTACTGGGCACCGTGGGAAGGGGCAGGTTCCAAGAGCCATGTGTGAGCCCCAGAGGATGTCAGACCCACTCCCCAGAAGCTTGCAGTCTGCTCACCCTGGGCAGACAGCTGATAGTGCCTACCTCCTCCCAGAAGCATGACGAAGGGTCTCCATCCCCCAGCCCTGTACATCCCTGGAGGACAAACTGGGGTTACCAGCCAGGCAAGCTCAGTGTCTTCAGGGACAGGCAGGTGACAGATGTGAGCATCCCTTCTAAGAAATACACCAGGACTATACCAGTGGGGCCTGAGCCCACCTGGAGAGAATATGCCCCACCCAGAGGCTTTCAGATCCCTCCTTGCCCTTTTTAAAGGTTTTCTCCTCAAACAAAATTCATGCACTGGAGAAAAATCCCCATGGGCCACCAGTTTGGTACCTTTACTTACGGGGGCTGGATTCACCTTTCTTTAAGGGGATTAACCATCCCTCTTCTGTATTCTTCTGGGAGAAAGGCTAGCATTTAACCTCCTGAGTGCTCCTGGTTTGGAAAACTTGAAAGAGACCAAGCCTCTTGCTTCCTTCCCTTTCTAATCTGTTCTTCTTCTCTTTCATCTCATATCTCTTCTCTCCTTCCTTTTCTGTCTGGACCCCTCCTCTTTCTATCCTTCCCATCCTTTTAAAAAGAGCACTGAGCAAGGAGGGAAGAGACCCAGGCTCTTTACCCACTCCGTAAATGCCTTGGGAAATCTTCTCCCCTCTCTGGGTCTTAGTTTGCTCATTTGTAAAAGGAGGGTGTTGGATTGGGTCATAATTTCCAAACAGTGAGTGATGAGGACCAAGAGGACCAAGAGGCTCAGGTTCTTCCCCTAGAAGTTCCAGAGGCAGCTTGCTTGGCTATTTTAATAGCAGTCCCTCATGTGAGCAAAGGGTTCTGCAGCTAATACAACTTGAAATTCCCTAGGTCATTTAATTGAAGGCCTTCCAGTCTTTAGATTCCGTGTTTCCTCTTCTCTTTCTCTTCTGTCTCCTGCTTCTCTTCCCCCCTACCCCCCATCCCCGCCCCTGGATCCCTCGCTCAGATCCTCAGGTTTGCTAGCAGAGCTTATGATCCTTCAAGGTTGCAACCCTGAGTCTAACCTGCTATCTCTCTCGAGGCCGGGCTCTGTGATTTCACTTGCAACATGAAAGAAGAGAGCCTTTCTTTCCTGAAATCCCAGAACAGTGAGGGACACCCAAGGGCCACGATGAATTGTAGTCAGCCATCTATCTTGGCCCCTGGTCCCGACATCGATCTCCAGCCCCCACTCCCCCACTCCACTGCCTGCCTCCCAGCCACATCCCAAGTTGGGTTATTCTCCTGATTCAGACATTTTTGTGGTGTGAAATCATCTCCACCCCAGCCAGCTGAGGCCGGGAGCTCGCTCACAGCCCACGGCAGCTGGCGGGCCCTCCCTTCCCCGCCACGTCCCACACCCTCAGCTCCTCTCCTCCGAGTGCTCAGAATTTCCACTTGATTTCCTTCCAGTTCTGGAAAGAAATGCAGACAGAGCGCAAGGGCTTGTGGGACTCGGCTCTGTCCTCTCCCAGTAGCTGCCGGTGCAGGTCCTGGCACATAGTTGACTCCCGGGCCAAAGTGGCTAAAATGAGCTGGTGAGATCAAGAGAGAATAGTAGAGCCAAAGGGAGAGAGAGAGACACCGACGGTCTGTCACGATCGGGAGGCAGACAGAGCCGAGGAGGTAGACACGGGAGGAGACACACATAGACACAGGTGTGGGGACACTTACCCCCAACTTAGCCGTAAGACAGGTGACTGCGTGTCCCCTCCACATCAGCCTGGAGCGTGGTCTGACGGGCCCATCGGGGACCACCCGCCCCTGTCGGGACGCACTGTTATTTGACTTGCGACTTACTACTGATTAGGACTCTGACTCTGCAGGTACATATTAACCTATAGGTTTCTGTCCAGTTAAAGGCAGAAGAAGCTCAGAGGTTACAGTTTTGGTGCTTCCAGGACATTAACCCGTTTTGTAGATGAATTCTCCTTGAACCAGCTTTACCATCCTTCGTCCCTCTCTAACCGGGTAAAGAAATCATTGACATGTGCTCATTTTTTATCTGATAAGAGTTGCGTTTTTAACTTTAAAAAGAAATTTTTTTGGCAAGAGAGGCAGAAATAGAATGAGAAGACCGACAGACACTGAGAGGGAGCAGGAGAAAGAGACAGACTCAGACAGAGAAGGGCAGGAGGCATGGGACCCAGTCAAACCCACACAGAGTCAGAGTCTGGGGCGGCCGCGCACGCGCACAACCAGAAATAGCACCGGCCTCGGCGGGGAGGGGGGGGAGGAGGGAAAACAGAGGTGAGGGGGACTTTCAAATTCACTTCTTATGAGCATTTATGCTTTTAAAATAGAGAATCAGGCATAAAGGGAAAGACAAAGAGCCTGGGAGAGAACAAGAAAGCACTAAAGAGAGGCGACATCAGAGTCGGAGCAGAGGCAGCCAGATTCTGATGGATGGCTCCTGAGGGCAGGGACCGTGCCTGGTTCCAGTGCGGGAGGCAGGGAGGAAGACAGGGGAAGCAGAGGAGGCAAACCTGGAGAAGGCAGGCAGAGGGAGACAGGGACAGAACAGGAACAAACAGGGCCAGGAGCAGGCAGAGGGGCAGACGGGCGGGGGGCTGGACCTTCTCCCTCCTTCTGGAACCCGGTGCTCAGGCTTGAAGGAGGACAGGAGAGCCACCCAGAAGAAATCCAGGAACTGGAGATGCTTCTCCAGGGCCCAGACCCAGCTCTGAGAGCGGCCAGGCCCACAGGCAACCATCTCTAGGTTAGCCTCATAAGGAGAAATGAGCTGAGTGCCTGTCAAATCCAACCCAATTTAAGAAATGAGGTAACTCAGGCCCAGGCAGGGGGAGAGACTTGTTCAAGGTCACATGATTGATTTGTCTAACATCAGGACCAGGAACCAAGTCTGTGACTCCCTCTTTGATCTTCCCACTCTTGCCTCATTACTGTCCATTATACACATCGCAGCTAGAATGATCCTTTTAAAATGCAAATTGCTTCATGTCCCTGCCCTGCTTAAAACCCTTGCAGAATCATATCCCCCAATATCCATTTTCTAGCCAGCGAGATGTGTGGAGCTGGAGAGGGATCCTTTCAGGAATTTGACTCCCCTATAAATTTCATCTTGGTTTTTTTTTTAAAGATTTTATTTATTTATTTGACAGAGAGAGACACAGCGAGAGAGGGAACACAAGCAGGGGGAGTGGGAGAGGGAGAAGCAGGCCTCCCGCCGAGCAGGGACCCTGGTGTGGGGCTTGAACCCAGGACCCTGGGATCATGACCTGAGCCGAAGGCAGATGCTTAATGACTGAGCCACCCAGGGGCCCCCCTTTTTTTTTCTTTAAATCAAATTGTTGGGACGCCTGGGTGGCTCAATTGGTTAAGCTTCTGCCTTAGGCTCAGGTCATGATCCTAGGGTCCTGGGATCAAGTCCCACATTGGGCTCCTTGCTCAGCAGGGAGCCTGCTTCTCCCTCTGCCTGCTAGCAGCTCCCCCTGCTTGTGTTCTCTCTCTCTCTCTCTGACAAATAAATAAATTAAATCTTTTAAAAAATAAAAATAATTGTTTAAAAAAATAATAAAATAAAATAAATCAAATTGTTTATATAGAATGGGGCCCCACTCCTCCCACCAAAAAATTTGACCAAGGCTATGTACACCCTAAAGGCAGCTCTGCCTCGGGCTAAATCCAAATGTCTCATGTATTGTGGACTCTCCTCCTCAGATTCCTCATGCTCACTCTTGGCGGGCAGAACAGACAAAGCTGGGCCTCTTCATCTCTTCTCCCTCCCAAGATGGCAGAGACTCACTTCTGGTGGGATGAAAAGGGACTCCAAAGGACAGAATTATTGTTAATTTCAGTAATACTTTGATTAGCATGTGGAAGTTCACCTCTTTTGCCCTTCCTTTCTTCCTTTTTCCTGCTGCCTGGAATTCAGACACAATGGCTGGAGCACCAGCAGCCATCATAGACCACAGAGTGACTTTAAGGATGGAAGCCATTAGCTAAGGTGATAGAACAGAAAAAAAAAAAAAAAAAAAAAAAACAAAAAACACAAAAGCTTGGTGCCTGATGACCAAGGAGCTGCCATATGAACCCTGGAATTTTACCTGAGAAAGAAATAATTTTTAACTTGTTTAAGTCATTATTATTTTGAGGTTTTCTATTGCATGCAGCCAAACAAACTTAGTTCTAACTGATTTACCCTTAGTGCTGCCTATTCCATTAGAATAAAACCCAAATGCTTTCTCTTGACCCTCAAAGCCTTGTGTAAGCTGGCCCCACCTTATCAGGCTTCAGGTCCAGCCACTCCCTCCCTTACTCTATACTCTTTACATACCTTCTCTATGCCAAGCATAATGATTGTTTTCCTACCTCAGGGACCTGGCACTTGCTGGTCCCCTGCCTGGAATGCTCCTAGCTAAGGTCTTCACAGACAAGCTACAACCCCTCCCTCCCATCCATCTGATCTCAGCTTGACTAATTCTTGAGAGAAATCTTCACTAGGCACCTAATCTCAACGAAATTCATTACGCGCCCACAATCTCCAGTCATTCTACTATACCACCCTGGGGTATTTTCTTTATAGCACTAATCACAAGATCAAATGAATTTGTGTGTTTATTTATGGGCTTGTTGTCTATCTCATGCTCCCCAGAATCTAAGCACCACATAAACAGGGACTTTATCTGTCTTCATCACTGATATAGTCCTTGTGCTTCACACAATACGTATATTGGTTTGGCACTGATGATTTTTCCATTATCAGGAACTCACCATATGAATTTTGTACATTTGCTTTATCACCATTTAACAAAATCAGTCTTCATTGATGCAAAGGTTAGAAAGTTTAAGCCTTTTTTTAAAAAATATTTTATTTATTTATTTGGCAGAGAAAGAGATAGTGAGAGCAGGAACACAAGCAGGGGGAGTGGGAGAGGGAGAAGCAGGCTTCCCGCTGAGCAGGGAGCCCGATGTGGGGCTCGATCCCATGACCCTGGGACCATGACCTGAGCCGAAGGCAGACGCTTAACGACTGAGCCACCCAGGCGCCCCAGAAAGTTTAAGGCTTAATGCTACAATTAGTATCAGGAAATTTACGCTAATGAATGTTCGAGTTAACTGGAATTTTATCTTGATGTTTACCTACTGGCAAGGTCACACAGTGTAATCTTTTCTAAGGACAATACATTAATTTTTTAATGTATTTTTTCCCTCCTTATTTACATTGAAAATGATTTCACAGAAAAAACGAATTCACCGTACAGCAGGCACGTGCTATGGGCAATAAAGGCAGGAATCAGACAAGAATTGTGCCCATGAGTGACCAATCTCTGTGGGTGAGAAAAGGCAAACATACACATAGTTTAAAGACACTAAGGTAGTCCAACCAAACCATGAAAGCACTATGCTTAAGTGAGAGAGGCAGTCACAAAAGACCATATATTGGGACACCGGGGTGGCTTAGTCGGTTAAGCGTCTGCCTTTGGCTCAGGTCATGATCCCAGGGTCCTGGGATCGAGTCCCGCATCGAGCTCCTTGCTCAGCAGGGAGCCTGCTTCTCCCTCTGCTGTGCTCTCTCTCTCTCTCTCTGACAAATGAATAAATAAAAAATCTTTTTAGAAATTAAAAAATATATATCTACAAAAGACCATATATTGCATGATACCATTTACATGATATATCCGGAATAGGCAAATCTATAGCGACAGAAAGAAGGATAGTAGTGGTTGCCTGGGAAGGGGGTGGGGGCGTGGGCCTAGGGGGGATGGGAAATGGCTGCTAATGGGTATGGGGCTTCTTTTTGAGGTGAGAAAATATCCTAAAGCTGCCTGGGCTGATGGTGGCACAACCCTGTGAATATGCACTGACTTATACACCTTAAATGGGTAAATGGTATGATGTATTACTTTGCCGGGGCTGCCACAACAAAGTACCACAGGCTGGGGGCTTAAACAACAGAAATGTATTTTCTCCTAGTTCTGGAGATGTCTGAGATCAAGGTGTTGGCGGGCTTGGTTTCTTCTGAGGCCTCTCTCCTTGGCTTGTAGATGGCAGTGTTCTCCCACGTCTTCACTAGGTCTTCACTCCAAATTTCCTCTTCTTATAAAGACACCAGTTGTGTGCGATTAGAGCCCACCATAATGACCTCATTTTATCTTAATTACGTCTTTAAAGACTCTGTCTCCAAATAAGATCACATTCTGAGGTACTAAGGGTTAGGACTTCAACATATGGATTTGGGGGGACATAATTCAGACTATAGCATATGATATGTGAATTATATATCACTAAAACAGAAAGAAAGAAGAAAGAAAAGAAAGAAAGAAAGAAAGAAGAAAGAAAGAAAAGAAAGAAGAAAGAAAGAAAGAAGAAAGAAAGAGAGAGAGAGAGAGAAAGAAAGAGAGAGAGAAAGGGAGAAAAAAGGAAGGGAGGGATGAAGGGAGGGAGGGAGGAAGGGAACGAGGGAGGAAGGAAGAGGGAGGAAACAAGGAAAGGATGGATTCACCCAGAGCAGAGGCACAGTGTGCTGGGGGATTCAGGAAGGAGAACTTGCTATTGCCGAGGCCCAGGGAATGACAGTAAGGATAGAAATGTGGCGACAAGCTGAGAGCTACCTCCAACGTACTATGAGAAGTCTCTGGAACACAAATCTGATTATGTCACTCCCCTGCCTAAACATTTCATTCCCTGCAGGCTGCCCTACAAGCTCCATCAGGTGGCTGCAAGTCCCCGAATAAGCCGGCCTCTCTAGCCTCCCCACCTGCTGGAGCAGGCACCTCCCCGACGGGCTCTGTAACTGTTTACTCACCTGGGAAACAGAGGGGGAACAGACCTTGTCCCCATTGTGTCCCTAGCATTTGCACAGGACCTAGCACAGAGGGCTCAGTCACTCATGGGAGTGAGTGCGATTGTATCTAGAGATGGAGGCATGGACAGGCAAGAGGAATGCCTCCATTTAGAACTGTCTCTTTTATCCCCCCCCCCCCCCCACCCAGTTGCGCATCTTTCTGC
Source organism: Phoca vitulina (assembly GCF_004348235.1). Taxonomy (NCBI): domain Eukaryota; kingdom Metazoa; phylum Chordata; class Mammalia; order Carnivora; family Phocidae; genus Phoca; species Phoca vitulina. Next base: position 4,503,703 of record NW_022589786.1, read on the forward strand.
CTCCCTGGGTTCTTGGAGAGAACCCAAAGCTTCTCTGAGGTCATTACTCAGCCCTTAGGCGCTGGCTGGCTCGAGAGGGAGGGCCAGGGAGGGCTGGGACTGAACACAGGCAGGGACGCTTCCACCCTGTAAGGTCCTTCACCAGTTTCCCACCCAGATGTTCAGCCCCAACGACAGGCAGCGTCTCAGCTGGCCAAGGAATAAGAAAGAGGTGCCTGTGCTCCCTGGGAGGGTGGCCAAGGGCGTGGGTTGCAAGGTGGGGGGAGCAGTCGGTGGAATACCCAGGAGAGCATGGGTCCATTTCAGGGGCTCTCAAACCCCTTTACCCCGTGACCTCCCAGGGCCTCTCCTGCTCTTTCAATTAAAAATATCCTTTCCCTAAAGTTTCTCCGCAACTCTCAAAGGTCCCAAGGAAAGACGGCCAGGGAGGGGCCAGGAGGGAGAGGAGGCCGTTACCCAACATACAAGAGGGCAGTGGGGTGCGGAGCAGGGCTCCCAGACTTCTGTCACCTGGCACCACGTTCCCCTTTCTGCCACAGCCTCATAACACCTATCGTATTATTTGCTTTACTTCAACTTATTTTTTTTAAACCTAAGGAAAGCTTTTATCACTATTAAGTAGAAAAAATAATCACTTGCTGTGCGGGCTGCGTGCTGTTTGTCCCTCTGATCCGCTCTCCACCACTCCGGTCTGCTCTGGGGCAGAGAGGCTGAACTGAAGCCCCCCATCAGCGATCTCCCATGGTCTCTGTTGCCATCTGGGATTGGTCAACGGGGAGCATCAGTGGGAGATTGGGTAGGGAAAGCAAGAAGAGTGTGGTTGGAGGATTTGTCCCCCCCAGCTCGTCCCTTGGGATCAGCACAGGCTGGCTGTGCCCCTCAGCCCGAGGGCCCGGCTCCTGTTGACCGCCCCTCTCTGGTTTGAGGAGCCACTTCTCCCCTGGCCCCTCAGGCCCCTTGCATTTGCTGGCCCCGAGAAACTGCACCATCCCTGTGGTTTACCTACATGGGGCCCGCATCCGTAGGAATAGTTCCTTGATTCACTTATCATACTACTCATTTTGAAAGTGCCATTCGTCCCTGCCAGACACCTGACTGATACACTTTTCATAAATAGAAAGCAGTTGACACAGTGCTAATAAAATTATGCTATCAAATTCTAACTCAGCGTAAAAAGAATGAAGAAGAATTTCTACACAATGCTATAAAATGATCTTCAGGACATATTAGGTGGAAAACAAACAAGCAACAACAAAAACCAAGTTGCAGAACAATATTTAGAATGCAAGGGAGAGAGAAATAAAAATATGCATAGTTGATCCTTGAACAACACAGGTTTGAACTGCATGGGTCCACTTACACATGGATTTTTCTCGATAAATACGGTACAGCACTGTCAATGTATTTTCTCTTCCTTATAATTTTCTTAATACATTTTCTTTTCTCTAGCTTACTTTATTGGAAGAATACAGCATACAATACATATAACATGCAAAATATGTGTTACTCAACTGTTTATGTTATTGGCAAGGTTTCCTGTCAACAGCAGGCTGTTAGTAGTTAAATCTGGGAGGGAAGTCAAAAGTTATACTTGGATTTTCGACTGTGTGGGGGAGGGTGCCCTTAATACCCACGTTGTTCAAGGGTCAACCGTATATGTATTTGCTTATATTTTCAAAGAGAAACAAAAATTAATAGAAATAGTTCCCGGGGCGCCTGGGTGGCTCTGTCGTTAAGCGTGTGCCTTCGGCTCAGGCCATGGTCCCAGGGTCCTGGGATCGAGCCCCTCATCGGGCTCCCTGCTCAGCGGGAAGCCTGCTTCTCCCTCTCCCACTCCCCCTGCTTGTGTTCCTTCTCTTGCTGTGTCTCTCTCTGTCAAATAAATAAATCTTTAAAAAAGAAAAAGAAAAAGAAAAAGAAATAGTTCCCTTACAGGGAGAGAAGAAAAAGGTTGTTGATAAAAGCTAGTTCTCTGAATATATCTGGTTATATAGTTCTAACTTTGTAACTATTAAATGTCTTACATAATTAAAAATACTAAAGCATATCAAAGAGGTAAAGTAAATTCTTAAAAAAGTACAGAAGCAAATGAGCCTAATTGTATACCAAGTTGGTGGCATAACCATCCTGAGAATCATTATTTCAAGTAAATTTAACAGTGTTTTAGCCACTCATCCTTAGTGAGATATATACTGAGGAATATATATATATATATATACACACACACATATATATATATTTAATAGTCTTATTCCCAGTATTAATTTTAGGATAAACTAATTATATATGATAAATAAATTATGTTAATATCATTAGCAACCAACATGTACAGCCTGAGAGATTGATTTTAAAATAAAAAGTTAATAATCTCAGGAAACAAACTGAGGGTTGCTGGAGTGGGGGGTGGGGTGGGAGGGATGGGATGACTGGGTGATGGACACTGGGGAGGGTATGTGTTCTGGTAAGCGCTGTGAATTGTGCAAGACTGTTGAATCTCAGATCTGTACCTCTGAAGCAAATAATGCAATATATGTTGAGAAAGAAAAAAAGAAGAAGAATGTAGCAGGAGGGGAAGAATGAAGGGGGGGAAATCGGAGGGGGAGAAGAACCATGAGAGACGATGGACTCTGAAAAACAAACTGAGGGTTCTAGAGGGGAGGGGGGTGGGAGGATGGGTTAGCCTGGTGATGGGTATTGAGGAGGGCACGTTCTGCATGGAGCACTGGGTGTTATGCACAAACAATGAATCATGGAACACTATATCTAAAACTAATGATGTAATGTATGGGGATTAACATAACAATAAAAAAATTAAAAAAATAAAATAAAATAAAATAAAAAGTTAAATGAAAGCCTCCAGTCATCTGAGCTGGGAAATCAGCAGCCCTGAGCTCAGGATTTTCTTTTCCTCCCTTTTTTAGCACCCTTAGGAGAAACCAATCCACTGCATTACATTCCTTATTCTAAGACATTGTAGGACAGCAAATGCTCAGTCGCTCAGAGCCTTGCCTTCTACAGGTACTTGATTATAGCAATCTGTAGCTAATAGTTTGAGTAACTGTTTTGCCACCACATTCCATGGACTACAGGTATCCCCTTTAGCCTGGAAACAAGGTCATGAGTGCCTTTAAATCTAATCCAACCAGAAAATCAACTCAGAAAACCCATCTTTAAGATTCTGTTCCTCAGGAGCCACTTTCAGTACCCATCTGAATCTGACTCTACAAGAAATACAAAGGGATAGAGGAACATATTTAAAATTACCACAAGGGGCACCTGGCTAGCTCAGTCCATAAAGCATGCAACTCTTGGTCTCAGGGTTGTGAGTTTAAGCCCCATGTTCGGTGTGGAGATTACTTAAAAATAAAATCTTTAAAATAATAATAAAATAAAATCACCACAAGTATCCGACCAGGCAAATCAAGAATGTGGGAAATTCTACAGGATAAATACATAGTATCTTTACTAAATAAATGGCATGAAAAGAGGTGGGGGGGGCCGCAATGTGTGGCCGGGAGGAACTCCAGTAGATTAAATGAGACATAAGAAGAAAGTGTAGGGGCGCCTGGGTGGCTCAGTTAGTTGAGGGTCCGACTCTTGATTTCAGCCCAGGTCATGATCTTGGGGTTGTAGGATAGAGCCCCAAGTCGGGCTCCGCGCTCAGCAGGGAGTCCGCTTGGGATTCTCTCTCTCCCTCTCCCTCTGGCCCTCCCCCTGCTTGCATGCTCTCTCTTTCTCTAAATAAAATATATAAAATCTTTAAAAAAAAAGAATAAAGTGTAGTGTGTGGGTTTCTTTGTATCTTAATCACATCAACCAAATGTAAATAAACATTTTTGAGAATCTGGAAAATTTGAACATAGGCTGGGTATTGGGTGATATTAAGAAGTTACTTTCAGGGCGCCTGGGTGGCTCAGTCATTAGGCATCTGCTTCGGTTCGGGTCGTGATCCCAGGGTCCTGGGATCGAGCCCTGCATCGGGCTCCCTGCTCAGCTGGAAGCCTGCTTCTCCCTCTGCCACTCCCCCTGCTTGTGTTCCTGCTCTCGCTTTCTCTCTCTCTCTGTCAAATAAATAAATAAAATCTTTAAAAAAAATAATAAGTTACTTTCAACAGTGTTAGGTGAGCTGAGAAATTGTAGCGAGTTTGAAAAGAAAGTCCTTATCTGCTAGCGACACATACTGAACTATTTATGGGTGTAATGATATCATGTATGAGATTTGTTTTGAAATATTCCTGAAAAACTGTGTGACGGAGTTGGTACGTAACATAACCTTGATAAAATGTGGAGAGTCATTGAAGTCGGGTGATGCGCACATGGGAGGTTAGAGATTATTCTCTTTGCTTTGAAGCATGCTTGAATATTTCCATGAAACTTTAAGATAACAATATTAAATTAAATTCTGTTGCTTGTGAAGGCTCTTAGCCTAAGGTTGACTCCCTTGCTGTTAAAACAACGCTTAGCAAGTGCTAGAAAGGTGTTAGCAATTCAATAGCTCCAAACTAAGACTTTTCTCCTTGATGTGATTGGAAGGCTTGGAAAAGATTTTAAAGGGAGATAATTTCCTTATCTGTGGATTCCGTGCAATTTCATGCTAAAATACCCTTGGGAACAAAATGTGGCAAACTCTGACCTTGAGAAGCTCTGGTGTTATAAAGCCAGCCCTGGACCAAGGGGCGGGAGGCCCAGGACCCAATTCTCACTCGGTGCTGGTCTCACCGGGAATCCCCTTGCCTTGGTTTCTTCTTCCGCGAGATGAGAGTCATCAGACTCCAGGACCTCCGGGATCTCTCCAATCAGGTCAAGCTGTGATTCAGTAAGTGATCAAGGTGTCTAACAGCACATTCAGTTGACCGGCAATCATCTCCTAAACACTTACTGTGCACTGTGCTTCATGCTGCGATGCACCTGGGCTTAGTGCCTGCTTTCCCAGATGCACCTCATGGTCTAGCTGCAATCCGCCATTGCCAAGAGCATGTTAGCTCCTTTTTTTTTTTTTTAGATTTTATTTATTTATTTGTCAGAGAGAGAGAGAGAGAGCACAAGCAGGCGGAGCGGCAGGCAGAAGGAGAAGCAGGCTCCCAGAACCCTGGGATCATGACCTGAGCCGAAGGCAGCTGCTTAACCAACTGAGCCACCCAGGCGCCCCATATGTTAGCTCTTCTGAAAATAGACACTGGCCTAGTGGTACATTTTGGAAGGAATATGAGGCCGTTTTCTCCCAGAGCTCCTGCCTTCTCAATGTCCTGACCTCCTCCCCAGACCGCCTGCACTTCTGAACAGCTGAGGGAGCAGCTGTAGCCTCCTTGCCACCAGGGCATGCGATGCTCAGATCGGCCACACTGAGGGGCATTCTGGTCCTGCAGCTGGGGAAGGGCCTTCCCATCCCCACAGGTGCTAGCAGTGGGAGGAGGGGTCCCCCAGGGGAAAATCAGGGTGCTGTGACTGGAGAAGGAGTCAAGCCCCACTGCCCTTCCTATCTAACTGAGTACTAGAATAAACATAGGGAATTTTCCTATTTCCTCTGAGAAGAGACAACATAAAGAAATCAAGTTATGGGGCGCCTGCGTGGCTCAGTCGTTAGGCGTCTGCCTTTGGCTCAGGTCATGATCCCAGGGTCCTGGGATCGAGCCCTGCATCGGGCTCCCTGCTCGGCGGGAGGCCTGCTTCTCCCTCTCCCACTCCCCCTGCTTGTGTTCCCTCTCTCGCTGTGTCTCTCTCTGTCAAATAAATACATAAAATTAAAAAAAAAAAAAAAGAAAGAAAGAAATCCAGTTATGCTTTTTAACTAACCCCATCAAGAGGAATCAGTCCAAAAAAAATGTGTTAGCCTCTCAATTTCAGTTTTATTCTCTGTATTATAGGGATAATGCTATCTATCCCCATATAGCAGTTAAGAAGATTCGGGGAGATAATTCACGTAAAAGGCTTAGCACAATGCCTGGTGCATGAAAAAGGCTCAGTAAAAGGCAGTGGTTTCAGTACCCCTTGTCCACCCAGTCCAGCTCAGCAGACCCAGAAAGCAGCTCCTAGGCTTGCCCTGGAGGGTGACCTTCTTGTTGATTATCTGTGACCCCTGCTCCCAGACTCCCCAGAGGACCCAGCAAACCGTGCCTTTGCTCATTCAATTTATGGTTCCTGAGTCATTCTCTAGGTTGAATGCCCAAGCAACTTTGCTTAGAACTCTTAAGAAACCTGGACACCTGGGTGGCTCAGTCGGTTAAGCGTCTGCCTTCGGCTCAGGTCATGATCCCAGAGTCCTGGGATCAAGTCCTGCATCGGGCTCCTTGCTCTGCAGGGAGCCTGCTGCTCACCCTGCTTGTGCACGCGCTCTCTCTCTTTCTCTGACAAATAAATAAATTAAAAAAAAAAAGAACTCTCAAGAAACCAATCAAATTCTTGTTTATGTGTGTTCATTAAAATACTAATGGCCATCCCTGCAGATGCTGGGCTAGATCTGCCCCATTGTTTTTCTCGAAGACTTTCCCAGTCCCTTGGGCAGACACACCTAGCCCTTCTCTCCATTAGTACTAACCTGGTCCTATCTGCCTTGTTTTAAAAAAGTGCTCTACTCTCCTGCCCAGAACAGATTATTTTACCTTGGATTTAAAGAGGCACTCCCCAGAAACTCCCTAACAATTCTAAACTCTGAAATTCCAACATCAGTGGTTTTTTCATCACCCACGTGGTCAAGACCAGTATTCTCAGCTCACCTCCAAAACTCTCCAACACCTGACCTCAACCACCACCATTATCTTTTTATGTGACCTGTGCCTGATTCATACTTTGTGATTACTCTCTGTAAGAACACTTACCCACTTCTTGGTTTCTCCCAAGTTCAACAAATCCTTGCTGGACTTTAACTGTTTCTTTCTTTCTTCTTCTTTTTTTTTTTTTTTACTATTACTTTTTTTTTTCTTTCTTTTTTTTAGTAAGCTCTATGCCCACCTCATGACCCTGAGATCAAGAGTCACATGCTCTGCCCACTGAGCCAGCCAGGCAGCCCTCCTTGTTGGACTTCAGGCAAGTCCCTTCTGTGTTATAATCTGATAGGCATTTCATTTGCCTCCAGAAATCAGGCAAACCTTAAGATTTTGTAAGTAGGAAGTTTAACTCACAAGGGTGGGGTGGAGCCTGTGGTAAAGCTGAGAATACCTGGCCTATCTCAAGCCATTCAAATTCAAAATGCTTAAGAATACATCACTTCTTGGCCTTTTGGCTAAGATCAAGTGTAAAATGCTTCAGAATACAGTGAAAGCTAGGCAAAATACATCTTCTGCCCTGGGACCTTCAGAAGATCATTGTTATCAAATTCATTAATAATATGTCCCAATTCCAAATGAAATTAGACACAGGATCGCATTATAAAAATAAATAAAAGTAGTGTTTTTTTCAAAATAAGTTTATTTTATGATTTTAAACATATTGCTTTATTTTTGTTTTAAAACCAGCCAAAGAGAAGAATAGGCATTGATGATCACAAAAACTTGAAACTGAAGCTGGGTTTTGGATGACAATTGCAGACTTGAATCAGCTTCAGCAGCCAATTCACTGAACAATAATTTATTGTTCTGATATTGAGAAAAATACCAACTTGAAGAGATAATAGATATAGTTGAAAATGGTCACCATTTTTAAACAGCTCGCTTTGAAACAGAGGATATTTTGCAATTAAACAGGGAATAGAGGAGAAATTTTATTCCACGGTCTGCACAAACAAGTTAACTTCATAGCTGACCCCTGATATTTTATATACTTTTCTTTCTTGGGAATAAAAACTCCGATTTTAACTGGGTATATGACAAACTGAATTTGAAAAACTGAATTTTTCAGACTCCTTTGCGGGTAGGCCGCATGACTATGTTCTGGCCAAAAGAGTATAAGCAGTGGTACCATATGCAATTTCTGGAAACGTCTTGCTGACAGAATGTAATTGGGGTGGGTGGAGTTTAAGCAGCTATCTGGAACATGAGGTTTAACCCCCAAGCTGAGTGTGGCAGAGCAACAAAATAGAGTAAATCTAGGTGGTTGTGATCATGGAGCCACTGTCCTAGCCCTTGATCACTTTCTTCCACATTTTGTTTATATGAGAGCAAGACAAATTTTTACATAAGACATTGCTACTTTTGGTTTTCTGTCACTTGCAGTTAAACCTGACTGATGGGAAAAGTTAACCGATGAGGGCCTAGAATGTGGTAAAACTTGTTATGTAGGGATGCCTGGGTGGCTCAGTTGGTTGGACTTTTGCCTTCGGCTTGGGTCATGATCCCAGGGTCCTGGGATTGAGCCCCAGGGCGGGTTTCCTGCTCAGTAAGGAGCCTGCTTCTCCCTCTCCCTCTGCCTGCTTATGTTCTCTTTCTCTTTGTCAAATAAATAAATAAAATCTTAAAAAAAAACCAACTTATGTGACTTTACTTAAGATTTAAGAGTGTCTTATTTGAGATTTTCAAGTAAACTAAATATCTAAAACATTAAAGGGTAGTAGAAATATGCTACTTCAAAATAGGCCACAGTGATGTGGGGTGGTGTGTTCTGCTACCCTTCACAATGGTTCTCAAACCTTTGGTCTCAGGACCCCTTTATTTTCTTAAAAATTAATGTGGCCCTTAAAGAACTTTCATTTAGTGGGCTATAAACATCAATATTTACTGCATTCGAAATTCAAGCTAAGATCTTTTTTAAAACACAAGAATGTGCAAACCTATCAGGTGTCAGAGCTGCGTGTCACGTAACCTCTGGAAAACTCCACTGGACACTTGTGAGAGCAGGAGAATAAAAAAGGCAAACAACATCTTAGTAGTAGTATGAAAATAGTTTGGACCTTCAAACGGACCCCCAGGTACCCTGGACCACACTTTGAGAACCACTGATCTAAAACATGAAATTTTAATCAAATGTTTAGGAATCTCTCCCACACCTTCATGATTTAAGAATCTCTGAACATAAGGATGCTGAGGTTTGGCAGGAGAATATTTGTTTATGATTTGTTGGGTTTGATTTGGGGCCACCAGCATCCATTTCCACTTCTCTGGGAACTACGCCTTCATTTCCTTCTCGGGTAATACCTTCTCCTGCACTCTTAGTCCAGCTTTAAAAAAAGAGCATGAGACTAGGCTAAGCCATCCCATTCTCCACGGCCGCAGGAACAGTTTCAGGGAGGAACACGAGGTGGAATGCAACACAGAATCTGGCCTTTTCCTCCTGGGCTGGACTAGGAGTGGAGGTCAGATCCAAAAGTAGCGGCAGCCTTCCTGAGCTCACACGGAGGCCTGCATGAGCAAGAAGCCCACGTGAAGGAGGACAAAGTGGAGAGAGACAGAGACAGAGATAGAGATTGGCCCTGGGACATTGGCCTGGGCCCCTAAACCGGCCTGGGGCAGACGCCGTGACTTGTCTGCTCTTTTGCTGACTCATCAACAGACCCTCAGTTTTGCTCAGGGAGCTCTATGTCCAACCCCAAATACTCCACTTCCTAGACTCCGTGGCAGTGCAGGGAGGCCATGTGACCTGCTTCTGGCCAACGACCTGCAGCATAAGTCAGTGCCTGGGGCTTCTGGGGAAGCCTGTGCAGGGAGACTTCGTCCGTTGTCCCCTTTCTTCTGGGGTTGCAGACGGGAGTGTGCGGGCCACCAGGGCTGGCTGACCCAAGCAGCTGTGGCAGCACCGTGGACTTCTACTCTGCAGCATCCCAAGACGGCCCAGTGCTTTGCCAAGTGAAATACAACCTTTTGGAATCGCGTTTCTGTGACCCACAGCCGAGGGCAATCCTTATGTGGTATACAGCCCTGTTCTCAACTTCTTGCTAACAGAAGCCGATCAATCCCTTTTTGCTTCTGCTCTTTTGGGTTGGGTTTCCTGTCGCTTTCAAGAGAAGAAACCAGATTTCTGGCTCTGAGGAGGTCTCACGTTTATTCAGCAGGCATAGAGCCATTTCTCGTTGTCTATGAGACAAGGTGAGCCACAGTGAGACCTTTAAGAGAAAGGAGATGACCTTAGTGGCAGAGGAGACTCACCCTCTGGCTATAGAGAAACATCAAAGCAGGCTGGGAGAGAGGAAGAAAGATACCAGGCAAGGAGCAGCCTTAAGGGGAGGAGAAAATTGGTTCCAGCTTCGGAAAGGGGCTGAAGCAGTGTCTGGAGCTGCTGTCTGAGTCACAGGCATAATTTTGATGACTCCACAGCCAAGTTATGTAGGGGAGGCTCCTCCAACTTTTAGCAAACTCTGGCCCTTACTCTTTTGAGGCATGTGAAGAACTACATTCCTTCAGGGGCTGGGCCTCTAGAATTTTTCCTCTTTCCTGGAGAGGGTCAGGAGGGAGGGGATGGGGGAAGAATTATTATAGAGGCACCTGGGTGGCTCAGTCAGTTAAGTGTCCAACTCTTGATTTCGGCTCAGGTCATGATCTCAGGGTCATGAGATCCAGCCCCACGTCAGGCTCTGAGGCGCCTGTGTAAGACCCTCTCTCTCTCCCTCTCCCTCCTCCACTGATGTGCGTGCTCTCCCTCTCTCTTAAAAAAAAAAAAAAAAAAGAATTCATGTAAGCATGGACAAATTCTGGAGTCAAGAAATCTGATTCTAAGTCCTAATTCTGCACCAAATTGCTAAGGATCTTGAACAATGTATTTAATTTTTCTGGGACTCAGTTTCTTCTTATGTGAAATGGTCATGAGAATAGTGATCTCATGGAGTTGTTGCAAGGATTAGATGAGCTATTAAAATTTAAGAGGAAAGAATTATGTAAGATGTGACCATTGTAGGACACTGGGTAAAGGATACATGGGACCCCTGAGTACTACTGTCTTTTCAACTTCTTGTGAATCAATGGCTAGTTCAAAATAAGAAGTGCTAAAGAGGTGTTTTTTTTAGTTAATAGGAAGGAAGGAAGAGGCAAAAATCCACAGGTCCCATGTGTGGGGTTTTGCAGTTTCCTGGCAGTTAGGCAATAGGAATGAAGAGATGAAGGAATCTGACAGAACAGAAATGGATTTTGTATGGATTATTAATTAGATCCTTTTTAATGCTCTTAGAGATACAGAAGTAAAGATTATAGAGCTTCTAAAAATGACTTGTGACTGTGGGACTTTGTTTTCTTCCACTGGGACTCTGCACAGACTGGGCCATGTGAAGCTCTGGGATTTTCCAGGGTTATGCTCTTGACAGAGACAGGTCAGTGATGCTGATGGCCTTTCACTGTCCCAACCCCCCGTCCTCTGAAGGGGCTGCCCAGCATGCGCAACCCCCACCAACATTCCTCTCAGAAAGGTGGTCCGCCTAAGGACAAAAACAATACCTTCAGCCCCTGGGCCCTTCCAGAACCTTCTCGAAGATGAAGTCTCTCAGGCCCATTACCTCATCCCATCATCCTTCCTTGGCCTCTGGAGTGGATTAGAAGCTTCCTGTGCTGGAGGACAAGGAGAAACCTGAAGAGCTGGGGTGAGCTAAACAGCTCAGGTCTCCACAGCAACTCCATGGTGCTCCAAGTCCTGAAAGCTTCCTGTTGTCCATTAGGTCGGACAATTCCTCAGCTCCTTTGCCCAGGGGAAAAGTGAGTGATAACAGGCAGAAAGGCCCTGGGCTGTGGTGTCCCCGTATACAACACGGAAACCTGTCACAGAGGGGGACCTGCTGCAGGCGTTCGGGCAAGGTCCCAAGACAGTCCAGAGATGGGGGAGGTCATGAGATGTGTCCCCACACCTAAGGCCAGGACGTTTGCAGAGCCTGATGCTCCATTTGGTCACCTTTGCAGTGTTGGAGGATGGCTCACACAGACAGCGTAGGACATACAGGACAGGTGGTCGCGGTAAATTTGAGGGATGGGCTCTTGCTCTGCTGGAAAGTCTGGTATGCACACCTCAGGGCACGTTATTCCCTGTGCTGAGACATCTTGAATTAGACATCAAGCTGCTGCCGACGGAGCACAGACTGGGGGCAAAGGGGGTCTGAACGGATGTGATACCCGAGTGGTGATGAGGTGCTTCTGCTCCGTAGTAGTCTGTCCTCCTCACTCCAACACCATTAGTCGAAGGCAGTCGTTCTTAGCATAGAGGTCAAAGAGCAGGCTCCGCGGGTGCACTGTCTAGGTCCGAACTCTGATCCAACACCAAGGAACAGTGAGGCCTTGGGCAAATCGAGGTTGCAGTTTCCTGGTCTGTAAAATGACCAAAAAAGAAAAAAAAAAATTGAACCTATCTCTCAGAGTTTTCATGAGGATTAAATGAGATCTTGCATGTGATGTGCTTAGCCCACAGCCTGGCACATGGGACACGTACATTAAATTAAAGCTATTGTAATTAGTGGTGGTGGAAAGCATCTGGACAAGTCAGTACGCGGCCCCGCCCTGCTATAAGTTGCTGGTGACCTCAGATAATCTTCTCAACCTCTCTGGATCCGTGCCTCTTCCTCTGAAAATATGAAAGAGTTGAACCAAAGCTAGGCCCTTCTACTATAAAGATCTCTGAAAATCTGGAGGAAGTCTGAGCCACTCGCAGCTAATTCACAGCTAATTCACAGGCAATTTCAGTGCCTCAGTAAACTACACCTCCTCTGGGGAAGTAGCTGAATGACAGGGTGCTTTTCAAGATATTTGGCCAGGGTGTGATGACTCAGAAGAAACAATGAGCACAATTCTCAGTCCTGAAAGTAAGGAGAAGTCCCCTGCCAGTCCCAGAGAGAAAGCCCTTCATAAGCTCATAGAAGGGGGCAGGGCTTTCATAGAATTCTAGAATGTCAAAGCTGGAAAAGCGCTTAGGGAGTTTCTAGTTCAGGGGGTTTTAAGCTGCGTTCTGAGTGCTTCTACAGTGCCATAAACTATTAATATTCATCTCATTTTGTATACCTCAAGCTATATTTACAACTATGACTGAAAAACAGCAAAGACACCCACATTACTCACCCATTAATTTTAACACATCAGAAACCATAATCCATTAATATATTGTGGCAGATTCTGCCGGTAGTCCCCCTAAATCTACTCTTTCATTTTTACCTTTGTTGTGGAAACTACAGTTGGGCGGGTCCATGGCCACTCAGATTAAAGACTACATTCCCCAGCCTCCCTTGCAGCTAGGTAAGGCTTTGTAATTAAGGTTTGGTCATGGGATGTAAGCAGAGGTTGTGAGTGCTACTTCTAGGGGTTCAAGTGAGAAGGTATGCCTTTCTTCTCATCCCTCTTCTTGCTGGATCTAACGTGGACATGATGGTGGAGGTCAGTCAGCCACCTTGGGCTCTGGATTGGAAGTTTAATGTTGAAGATGGGGGTGGACAAAAGAGAGAAGGAGCCTTGGGTCCTCGATGATCACTGAGCTCATCCCTGTTCACCTGAGTGCCTTGGACGGCTCACCTCAGACTTGATTTACATGAAGGAAACATAAACCTCTATCTTGTTAAGCCACTTTTATTTTGGAGTTTGTGCCTTTTGCAGCTAAACCTAACTGACACAGTTGTGTTCTCAGTGATTGACTTTATAACATATTAGTAACAGTTTTCTAGTTTACTGAAAGATTCTAAGGAAAACACCACTTGTAACTCCCACTCAGGTCAAGAAATTTGCAGCCCTCTGTATGCCTTGACCCAATGACAACAAACTACTTGCTCCTAAAAGCACCTCTATCCTGACTTTTATAGTAAACACTTCCATAATATAATGATGTTATACCTTAAAAACACTTTGGTTAAAGAGCACTTTTATCTGTTTTAGATGGGATGACTCTTAAGACTTTGACAGAAGTCTTCCTCTGATCAGAAAGTTAGAAAATGATTGAAATAGTCTGACCACCTCATCTTACAGAGGAAGAACGTAAGGCTGGGGGAAAGGAAAAGCTTTCTAGTATCAATCAGCAAATTAGTGGCAGAGCGAACGAAGACTCAAGTTCTCTCTGACTCTTTAGCATTTCATTTTCTAGTTCTTTCCAGGAGAAAGGACCCTAGATACAAGGTACCAACCTTATCCAGTGACTCAAGGATGGGAAAGAATGGCCAACACAGCCTCTATTACAGGACATTCCATCCTCCAACACCGAATCTGGCTCTTGCCACATAGATGTCAGGGCAGAGAGGTTGCTAAGGACCTTGGCAATGGTTCTTCCCAGATGGCTTTGCCTTTTAACCTAACAAAATGCACCAGCAAAGGTCACGGAGGAGTCACAGACAGAGGCCACACAATGGAGATGATAATGAAGTGGGGCATCTCTCCCATGGTGCTGTGTGCGCTGAGCCTCACACACAGAAGCCCCAGAGATCACTGTGGTGAAGTGTGATGCTGAATCTCTGGGACCAGAAGAACTGAGAGGCAGAGATGCAGGCTGAAGCAAGCCCAAGCTCTTCTGCCATATTCACTCAACTGTTTTCACCAGCGTGGGGCTGCTCCTAACTCAATTCCAGAGGAATCGCTCATGCTCATGAAAGTCAATTATTTTTTAAAAAGATGCCCATCACACTTTTTTTGTAGGACACGGCAGAACCCGATAGCTCTCACTGGCCAGATTCCATAGCCCCCTCTGTCCCAGAGTTTTGGATGGTTTACAGGTAGGCCTGTTGGCTTCTGCCTTTTCCTATGGACTAGAATTAGCAAACACCATTTAGTCAAGATGTTACTATGTGTTCCCTGAGGGGGCAGGGGATATTCCAAGGACACAACGTTTAGGAAACAATGTATACTTCATCTCCCTTTTAAAGAGTCAGGAAGTACAGTGTCAGCAGAGTGAAGGCTCTGAGAATCCCCACAGTGAAGAATTTTGCTTGATTTTGACTGACTTGCCATTTCCAGAACTTTTTTGACTTTTGGATCTGGTGTTTCACTAATAGCATCCTGCATAGAACATTTTGGCAAGTGACGCTGCAGCCCCTTTGAAGGATAAAGGATGCATTGATACACATGTATCACACACACCCCATGACTAGAAAATCACCTTTCTGGCTCAGGTAGCCCATCTCTCTGGAAAAGTACTGAATTATCCCCTACTCCGTAAAACTCCATTCCTTATAGTCCCAAAAAGCAATTGCGGAACTGACCTAACCCTGCCCAGTCTGGGGTGGGATCCCGGGGGATGGCTGGCTGGGCCTCGCCGCCTGGCACCGGCCTTGTTGTACCAAGAAGCCTGGCCAGCCGGCAGCCACCCAGTGTGTGTCTGGGCTTGTTTTCCCTTCCTCTCCCTGCTCTTTTTGGAACACAGCTGAATGGCTCCAGTCTCTCAGCCCTACTCCTGGCCAACATTGGACCCCTCGAAGTCTGGCCAACTCCTCTCCCACTGCCCTTGCTAAACACCCCCCTCCGCACTGGGAAGCACAGCATTGGGCTGTTTTTCTCCCTCGTGCACCCCAGGAAGCCTCTCCTGTGCCTGGGCTTCTTTCCCAGACCTTGGCTGCCAACCCATTTTAAACTCATCCTTAGCCCAGTCAGTCACCTGAAGAAAAAGAGACTCACAGAGAGCCCAAGATGAAAGAGTCTTTAATCTTATGGCTTTTTGAGTTTTGTTTTTAGCAGGAAAACCTGCTCATTCTCAAAACAAACTATCATGCGGAATTTACCAGTTTATAGAACAAATAAGCAAGGACATTTATGGAAGACTTGTTTGTTCCAGCAAAACTCTAGAAAGAAACAAAATGTCCATTAGTAGCAAGCAGGCTTAATAAAGTTATGGTAAAGTCGTACCCCGGAATACTACACGGCCACCTAAAAGCGTGAGGGAACAGTCAACAATAGCAAACGTCCTAGGAAAATCCGTATTTTGGATGGACAATATTTGGCTAATGATTTCATTTTAGGACAAAAGTGAAGAGGGGTTTCCGGGACACAGGACTTTTAAGTGATAAGATTGAGAAAAATCCCAGGCAAGAAGATGAGTTGGTCACCCTACGCTTAACAGAAATTAAGACTTTGTTTTAGAAAGAAAAGATACAAGTATATTTGTATATTTGTAAATTCACAAATGAAATTGAACCAGTATTTATACTATAAATACAGAGGCAAAACTGTGTGGACTGATAGGAAACACAAAACCATCTCAAGATATAGTAATAAGTAAGAAAAAAAGGCAAGGTACAAAGGTCAAGTGTGCTCTCGTTTTGTAAGTTTTCTCCCTCTCTCTCTTTTTTCCCCTAAAGGTCAGAGTGGGGGAGCAGTGGGAGATTTATTCATGTAATAAAGTGAAACTTGTGACTTCTTATCTACTTGTGTACCATATCATAAGAAAATGGCTGGACTGGGGGCGCCTGGGTGGCTCAGTCAGTTAAGCGGCTGCCTTCGGCTCAGGTCAGGATCCCAGGGTCCTGGGATCGAGCCCCGCGTCAGGCTCTCTGCTCAGCGGGGACCCTGCTTCTCCCTCTCCCTCTGCCTGTCGCTCCGCCCTCTTGTGCTCTCTCTGTCTCTGTCAAATAAATAAATCTTTAAAAAAGAAAAAAAAGCCTGGGTGGGTGGCTCGGTGGGTTAGGCGTCTGCCTTCGGCTCAGGTCATGATCCCCGGGGTCCTGGGATCGAGTCCCGCATCGGGCTCTTTGCTCGGCGGGGAGCCTGCTTCTCCCTCTTCCTGCCTCTCCCCGTGCTTGTGAGCTCTCTCTCTCTAATAAATAAATAAAATCTTAAAAAAAAAAAAACAAAAAAGAAAAAAAAAATGGCTGGACTGATTTTCACCAAATTCTAAGGACACGTTTGGGATGGTCTGACTTAAAATATGGGTTGTCTGGCATATGAAAACTTCATCCTAAGGAGCCTGAGGAGGACACTTCAAAGAGATAAGCCATCATTCTCCAGAGAAGCTGATCGTAGTTAGTAAGAGAGGCCCACATAATCACCAATTGGGAAAGACACACAATATGGGTTCAGGTCCACTGACAGAGAAAACGAAGAGTGGCTTATAGTGAGTGTCCAAAATAAAGGATCACAAAGGATCCTAAAGGCCAAACAGAAGGCCTCATTGTGCAGGTCTGCTCCCCACATGGGTGAGTAGAATCAGACATCTAAATATGTTAGGATGTAGGTATGTGTATCCAGATGTGTAAGGATGTAGGTGTGTGTATCCAGATGTGTAAGGATGTAGGTGTGTGTATCCAGATGTGTAAGGATGTAGGTGTGTGTATCCAGATGTGTTAGGATGTAGTTATGTGTGTAGGTATGCTTCCGAGTGGAGCGGCTCTTCTGGTTATTAAAGCTTGCATTTGCATACCCCTGAAATTAATAATACACTATATGTTAACTAACTTGAATTTAAATTAAAAAAAAAGAAAAAGCGGGGCAGCGTGGCTCAGTCGTTAAGCATCTGCCTTCGGCTCAGGTCATGATCCCAGGGTCCTGGGAGCCTGCTTCTCCCTCTCCCACTCCCCCTGCTTGTGTTCCCTCTCTCGCTGTCTCTCTCTCTGTCAAATAAATAAATTAAAAATCTTAAAAAAAAAATCTATTAAAAAAAAAGAAAAAGCTTACATTTTTGCAGACTACCCTGAAAGATAAATACGAAACTGGTAATAAGCAGTGTCTCTGTGAGGAGGAGGATCACAGATCTAAAATGAACAGGTACTTATTTTTCATTGCATAGCCTTTTGAACTGTTGGCAATATTTTCCATTTTTATATAGCAAGTGCTTTTTCTTTTAATTTATGAAATATTTCAATGTACAAAAAAAGATATAGAGGATAATAAAGTTAATATTTTTGTGTTGGGGCCCCTGGGTGGCTCAGTTGGTTAAGCGTCTGACTCTTGATCAGCTCAGGTCTCAGGGTTGTGAGTTCAAGCCCCATGTTGGTCTTCATGGAGCCTGCTTAAAAAAACAAAAAACAGGAGCCCCTGGGTGGCTCAGTTGGTTAAGCGTCTGCCTTCAGCTCAGGTCATGATCCTGGGGTCCTGGGATCAAGCCCCGCGTCGGGCTCCCTGCTCAGTGGGAAGCCTGCTTCTCCCTCTCCCTCTGCTGCTCCCCCTACTCTCTCACTCTGTCAAATAAATAAGTAAAATCTTTTAAAAAAATAAATAAAAATTAAAAAAACAAAAAACAAACAAAAACCTTTGTATCTACCTGCAGGTTTGACAAATCTTAACATTTTGCCATATCTGGTTGTACTAGAAAACCCTACAGCCCCCTTCTTGTGTCTTTCTCCTCTCATTCACACAGAACACCTTGGACACTTCTGGTCATCAGATGTGTGGGGTGTTGTGTTTTTTGGTTTTTTTTTTTTTCCCCCACAGCAAGCAATTCTTTGACACCAGCTGAGTGTCCTACAATGTAACTCAATTCTGACATTATCTATCTGAAGATAGTATCAGATCCCAGAGGTGAAAGCCTCAGTCCCACAAGACTCCCCCTACTCAAATGCCAGTCCCAAGCAGTAGATCTGTGGTAGACCCCCAGGTGACCTACAACTTCTATTTGATTTGGCTACAAATTGGAGGTTCTCATCACTCCCTCCCCTTTGGATGTGGTTATTTACTACAACAGGGAACTCAGGGAAAAACTTACGTTTACCAGTTTATTAAAGAATATGATAAAGGATGCATTTGAATAGCCAGATGAAGAGATACATAGGCAGAGGCCTGGGAGAGTCCCAAGCACAGGTGCTTCTATCCCTGTGGAGTTGGGGTGCACCACTTTCCATTCCATGGATGTGTGCACCAACCTGGAAGCTCTTTGAAATGCAACTCTTTCAGATTTTCTACGTGGATGATCATTCATCTGTAAATAAAGACAATTTTATTTCTTCCTTTCCAATCTGTGTAACTTTTTTTCCTTTTCTTGCCTTATAGCGTTATCAAGAACTTCCTGTACAACGTTGAAAAGCAGTGGTGAGAGAGGACATCCTAATCTTGGACCTGATCTTAGTGGGAAAGCTCTAAGTTTCTCACTATTAGGTAGGATGTTTGCTGTAGGTTTTTTGTAGATATTATTTATCAAGTGAGGGTGTTCCCCTCTGTTCTAATTTATTGACAGTTTCTATCATGAATGGGTGTTGGGTCTTGTCAAATGCTTTTTCTGCATCTACTGATATGATCATGTGATTTTTCTTTTTTAGCTTATTGATATGTTGGATTACATTGAGTGATTTTCAAATGTTGAAGCAGGCTGGCATACCTAGAATAGATCCCTCTTGGTTATGATTTGTAATTCTTTTTAGACATCATTGGCTTTGATTTGCTAGTATTTTGTTGAGGATTTTTGCATCTGTGTTTGTAAGAGATATTGGTCCATAGATTTCTTTCCTTGTAATGTCTGTCTGGTCTTGGTGTTAGGGTATTGCTGGCCTTATAGTATGAATTAGTATTCCTTCTGTTTTCATCCTCTAAGAGAGATTGTAGAGAACTGGTATAATTTCTTCCTTAAGTGTTTGGTAGAACAACTAGTTAATTTTAATAAATAAGGGGAGTAGTCTTGGTAGAAAGATGCCCCACCATCTACTACTCTCTTTTTCCTGAGGTACCTGCATGGAACCTTAGATTTCCATAGAACACAGCTCGAAATCACTGATCTAGATCATGAGTCAACAAATTTTTCTATAGAGGGCAAGATAGTAAACATTTTAGGCTTTGTGGGTCATATGGTGTCTGTTGCAACTCTTCAACTCGGCCAGTGCTGTGCAGAAGCAGCCCCAGATAACAGACATTAGAGATAAAGGCGTGGCCATGCACATTTAGTGAAAGAAGCAGGCTACAAAAATACTAATAAGATGGTTAATGCTCGTTGAATGCCTACTACACACTAGCCGCTGTAGTAAATGATCTACCTGGATTATCTTGTTTAATTCTCAGAACTGCCCTGTGATATAAATGCAATGATCTCTAATTTATGGATGGGGAAACCATTTTTGTTTTTCTATATATACAGTTGACCGTGAACAGCATGGGGGTCAGGACACTGACCCTCTGCGTGCCCCGACCCCCTGCACAGCTGAAAAATCTTCGTATAACTTTTTTTTTAAGATTCATTTATTTTAGAGAAAGTTCACGGCGGGGAGGGGCAGAGGGAGAGAGAAATTCAAGGAGACTCTGTGCTGAGCGCGGAGCCTGATGCAGGGCTTGATCCCACGACCCCGAGATCAGACCGGAGCTGAAACCAAGAGTCCCACTCTCAACTGACTGTGCCACCCAGGCACCCCGAAAATCTTTGTATAACCTTTGACTCTCCAAAAACCTAACTTCTAATAGCCGGCTGTTGACCGGAAGGCTTCACCTCTCCCTCCAGCCCTTCCTACCATCTCAATGGCTTTTCTGGCCTCTCTAATTACCAGGAACATAGAGGGAACCACATCTTCTGTCTAGAGCAAAAAAGGAGTTAGATACCCACAAACGACTGCCTGGTGAGGGCTATTTCCAAATTGGATCCTGGGAGGGGCAGTGACTGAGCACAGTCAAAGCCAGGTCTGCTGGTGGGTGTGGCCTGACTGGGCAGGCCCGGTCCTTCTACAGAGTGGAGAGTGGTAGGATTCAGGGACACGTCCTCAAAAATGTGAATTTTGAGATGCATTGCTGGGCACTCTGTGTGTATTACCTGTGGATTAGGTGCCACCTGGAGCCGCATCTCCCAGATGAAGAGAGATGGAGTTAACTTGCCCAGGTTCCCTCTGTTTGAGGGACTTGTCTAGCTCTTTCCATGCTGAGCCAGGAACCATGTGGGCTGGCATAGGATCGGTGGGGGTCCAGAACTGCTTGGCCTTTTCCATGTTTTCTCAGCTCCCACTATCAGGAAGGCATCAACAAAGAGGCTAGTGACCAGATGGTCCGTTAACTCCAGCTCTGTCCCTGAGGAAAGGCTGAGGAGGGAATTCGGGATACTCCTCGTGAGGTAGGCCAGGGAGGGGTGATAGGCATAGGAAAGGAAAAGCATGTTCTGCCTCTGAGGAGCCACCACAGGGAAGGGCTAGACTGATGCCCCACATGGCAGGACTAACCCAGCCCCAGTCGTGAAAACTGCCAGGAACGTAAGGATGGGTTCAACACCAGATCCTTCCCTCACAGAGCTGTCCAGGGCAGAACAAGCTGCTAGTGGTGCTCCCTATCAGGGATGGTGTGCAGGTCAGGCCCTGGGGCCACCCATCAGAGTTAGGGGACGTGGACATTGGGTTGGATGACCACTTAGGTCTTCTCCTTCCCTAGGATCCTGTGATGGTAAGGATAGCCAAACTGAGTACCCTTTGTGTGTGTGCATTACTCACTTCACTCTAAGAAAAAGGTATTGTTATTATTCCTATTTTATAGATGAGAAAACTGAGATCCTGGGCAGTTAAGCAGCTTGCCCAAGTTCACACAGTTGGTGAAAAACCAGGCTGGGACTGAACCCGTTTGCAGAGCCTGCGTTCTTATCCAAGATACAGCCGGCTTCTAGCTGTTGGGGATCTACCACTCTAAAAGGATCGGGATGCTAGGAACCTCTGATAAGCAGACCAAGGGGAGATAGATCCTTATTTCCAGAGACTCTGATATTTTATTTCAAGGCCTTCATGAGATTTGTAGACCTCCCCCATCCTAGGTAGCAGATGAGGAAACTCATCTTGTCCACTTAAACTAAGTAGCCACAGCCCCTAAGGACATGGAAATCTAAAATCAGCTCTGACAGACACTCCCTAGAAATTGCAGACTTGAGGTTTTTAGGCGACTGGCACTAATTAAAGGAGAACACAAGAGAGGACCGCGACCCGAACCAACCGCTCACACCCACACGGTGCAATGCTGAGATTCCGTTTTTACTTTTTGTAGTCTGCCACGGCCAAAAGGAGGGAGATCGGATGTTTTTCAGATTTCAGTTTTCAAACTTCAAATTGTATAATGGTGAAACTTCTTGTTCAAACAAAAAGCTTCATTTGTGGAATGCCGTCAGCAAGCATTTGGCATGTGATGATCTTAAGCCTCACAATAGCCACATGGGGTAGGTACTATTATGACCCCCATTTTACAGGTGAGGAAACTGAGTTGCACAAAAGAATCAGTAGCTTTCCCAAGTTACCATGGTTATTAGGTGGTGAAGGAAGAATTTGAATCCAGAGCTGCTGAAGTCTAGAGGATGTAGGCCTGGGCTGAAGGAGAAAGCCAAGTTGATAGAACCATCAGCTGAGCTGCCTTGGTTTGGGTCTGGGTGGGTTGGGTTGGAAGAGTCCACCCCCTGAGACTCTCCCTTGTGCACTGCGGAGCCCTTGGGGGATCTTGCCAGTACCAGAGAGCAGTATAAAACACTGGAAACAACTCAAATGTCCATCAATAGGTGAATGAATAACCACTCATGGCTTGTGGTACAGCCATACAATGGAATACTTACTATTCAATGATAAAGAGACACGAATTGTTGATACCCATTAATAACAGATGAACTTCAAAATAATCATGTTGAATGGGAAAAAAACAGGCAAAAAATGAGTATATACTGTATGATTGCACTTATATAGAAGTCTAGAACATTTAAACTAATTGTGACAGCAGAATGGTAGTGGCTTGGGGTGGAGGGAGGGGTAGAAAGGATTACCAAGGGACCTGAGGAAATTTTCTGAAGTGATCTAGTCACTATCTTGATTGGGGTGATCATTTCATGAGTATGTGTTTGTTTGTGTCTTAAAAAAATCATACCTTGGGGTGCCTGGGTGGCTCAGTCGCTAAGTGTCTGCCTCCGGCTCAGGTCATGATCCCAGGGTCCTGGGATTGAGCCCCGCATCGGGCTCCCTGCTCCGCGGGAAGCCTGCTTCTCCCTCTCCCACTCCCCCTGCTTGTGTTCCCTCTCTTGCTGTGTCTATCTTTGTCAAATAAATAAATAAAACCTTAAAAAAAATCATCATACCTTAAAATGAGTGCAATTTATTGAATGGAAGGAATCATACCTCAATAAAGCTGATAAAAAAAAAAACAACAGTCAAAAATAAAAATCTTGTATTTAACAGGAGGTCAGGACAGAAGGTGACTAGCTCAAGCTCACTCAGCATGTGGAGGGGCTCCCTCTGGGGCCCACACCACCATGGCGGACACAGTCTCACTCATGTCCAGCCCCCAGGCTCTACCTCCAGCCCCTTGAGGGGTAGATGGCTTCTCTGTAGCTGTGGGCTCGGTCAGCACGGGACAAACCAAGGCTTTGGCCACAGGATGGATGGTTGACAGAGGCAAAGTGGCTGGGAGCTTTACCCCATCAGTCCCAGAAACAATGACAATGACAGTTACTGGGACCACCGCAGAGGCCACTCTAGGCTGCTGTACTCACCACCAGGGACCTTTGACAAAAATATAAGCCTGCTGAAAGGATTAGACCAGGCAATCTCCTCCTCTGAAAGATTTTTTTTTTTTTTAAGATTTTATTTATTTATTTGACAGAGAGAGACACAGCGAGAGAGGGAACACAAGCTGGGGGAGTGGGAGAGGGAGAAGCAGGCTTCCCGCTGAGCAGGGAGCCCGATGTGGGGCTTGATCCCAGGACCCTGGGATCATGACCTGAGCCGAAGGCAGACGCATAACCGACTGAGCCACTCAGGCGCCCCTCCTCCTCTGAAAGATTAACCCAACAAACACCTACTGCGCACCTACCATGCACCAGGGTCTGTCCTCGTCCACTGTCTCGTGGGGACCCGACAGGATGGAATGACATTAACTAAGGGCACGACGCACAATAAACACCCTCCCAACGGTACCTATTACACAGCCAGCAAATATTCGCTCGGTGCCTGTTCTGTGCTTTGCCTGATGCTGGAGGACAGGAAAGACACGTGGACAAAGAGCTGTGTCCCAACCCTGAAGCTGGTGGGATCAATGCTGTGAGGGCCAGGAGAAGAAATAAATTACTTCCAGTTGTGGAGAGGTTTCATGGAAGCTGTGGTATGTAAGGGAGGGAAAGGAATTTCTACATGGAGACAGGGTGGTGGTGGGGAGGCAGGCGGAGAACATTCCAGTTACAGGGGGGCAGCACGACCCACAGCCCGATACCTAGGGGACCCGGGAGCGGTTTGGCTGCGGCGAGGGCTGGCTCAGGCGCTGGAGGCCCTGAGTCGTACGTGGACACATCGGCTCCCAACTCCCACCCCCACAGAAGCCCGCACCCTGCCGGCTGATCTCACTCTGTGGGCGGCCAACTGCGTGGCTGATAGGCGGGGCAGCTTCCCGGCCCTTCTGGAGCCTCAAAGAACAGAACCAAGGGCCTCAGCTGGAAACTCGGAAGGGGGGCAGGGGGTGGGGAAGAACTTCTCCCGGGCCCACTCGTCCCAAGCGGCACCGGCACCTCAATCCTGGGGTGTTCTCAATGGGCCAGCCAGCCTGAACCAGGTCTCCTGGGAGGCGCCGAAAATGGAAAAACCCTCAGGTTCATCCTTCCAGAACCCACAGGACCGGTCTTAAACTTCTCCTGATGGTCCAACCCAAAGGACACTGCCATCTGGTGGCCAAGAAGGCCAGCTACCATGAGGGTTGGGAGCGTCCCTGTGCTGAGGGCCACTAAAGGCAGAAATGGTTGAGAGTTCATAATCTCGTAAGGGGACCAAAATTATGCTAGCACACAGCTTAGAGTTGAAACAAAGTCTTATTTCTGGCTACAAAGCTCCCCGAGGTGCAGGCATTATCCACGTGCAGAGGAGAGAACTGCTTCTGGGGACATGAGGGGACAGATCTAAGGTCACAGCTGGGTCAGCTTCAGAGCTGGGTCGCATCTGAGCCCAGCAGCGCTGGTCCCCCATCAGTGCCCCATAAATGGCTAAAGCGATTCTCCACATGGGGTACCCAAAACCCTTTCAGAAGGTAAAGGGGGGGAAAACGATTGTTATGAGATGCCTTTTCCTTTCACTTACAATCATACAGTGAAATTTTCCAGAATCTAAAGATGTGCAATGGCTTCATCTAGTCCCAGTGACTAATGGGATATGGGCTCGTGTATTCTTGCATTTCAAAAATTTGATTTCTGGGGTGCCTGGGTGGCTCAGATGGTTAGGCGTCTGCCTTCGGCTCAGGTCATGGTCCCAGAGTCCTGGGATCGGGCCCCGCATGGGGCTCCTGGCTCAGCGGGGAGCCTGCTTCTCCTTCTCCCTCTGCCTCTCTCCCTGCTCATGCTGTCTCTCTCTCTCTCTCTGTATCTGTGTGTCTCAAATGAATAAATAAAAAATCTTAAAAAAAAAAAAATCCCAGCAGGTATTTAAAAAAAAAAAATTTGATTTCTAATAAGGCATAACCTACATAAGCAAAAGCTCTTTGAGATACACAATAATAATCTTTAAGAGTGTAAGAGGTTCCTAAGACAATAAAAGTTTGAGAACTTCTGGTTTAAAGAAATATATAGTTTTTTGTTTTTTTTTTTTTTTTAAAGATTTTATTTATTTATTTGAGAGAGAGAATGAGATAGAGAGAGCATGAGACAGGAGAGGGTCAGAGGGAGAAGCAGACTCCCCGCTGAGCAGGGAGCCCGATGTGGGACTCGATCCCGGGACTCCAGGACCATGACCTGAGCCGAAGGCAGTCACTTAACCAACTGAGCCACCCAGGTGCCCCAAGAAATATATAGTTTTTAATAAAATAAAGCTACACACAGTAAAACATACCCTTTGTTTTGACATAATTGAATGAACTCTGTGAGACACTATTTTTAGGCTGACTGGAATCCTAACTGCCATTTCTATAGACCTATGATTAATGGAATACACACAAATGAGTGAATAAAGAATGTTTACTGTCTAACTGGTAAGCACCACTTGAAGTGATTTACACGTGTCACCTCATTTAATCCACACGGCCGCCATTTGTAGTGGATGCTATTACTACATTTTAAGCCTGTGCACACCGAGAAATTAAGTGGCCCAGCTGGGAGGTCCTGGAGCATGGACTCTATCCCAGGCAGTCTGTCTACAAGCCTCTACCCACTTTTCTAACTGCTCTAAGATTTAACATCCCTTCAGTGCAATGCACTTGATGATAGAAGTCTTTCAAAATATTGAAAACAAAGGGGATCACCCATCTGGCCCAACATCTTCACTCTGCAGATGGGAAAAAGAGGGGAAATGACTTGCCGAAGATCACAGAGCAAAGAACCACAATCTGTCAGGCCTGGTGCTCCCAGTGGGGAGCCCTTAGAACTCCAACCCCATTAGGCACTGTAATTATTCCTTCAGAGCATGTGAGCAAGTAATATCCAGACACTGCAAGAGACAACACCTCCAACAAGAGCGGCTCAACTTTATTGCAGGGAAGCTAGGGAGGAGCAGGGCAAGTGAGGGTCACTGCCATCGCTGAGCAGGACTGCCAGGCCCCTGGTCTGTCTGGAAGGCAGGAGATCAGTGCCCTGGAAGAGACGAGAAGTTAGGTGGAAGGAAAGCACCATCTGCTGTGCACATGAAGGCATTGCAAAAGCAGCAGAGGTTCCCTAAGGGGCAGTTGTGGGAGGTAAGTGGGAAACCCAGGTGCTGGAGCAGAACGAGCACCGCAGCATTCAGCCCTGCACTCTCCTCCCACCAAGTCTGTAATAGTCGGGTTGGCTGGAACCCATTAATCTCGCCAAAGCCAATCTCCACCAACGCCTTCTCCTGGGGAACCTCCGGGGCTGCTGGGATGGTAGGTTCTCCCTGTCCTATTTCAATTCACACTGGGAAGAGAATGAACAAAATCACCAGCAAACAAATCTGCCGATGAACAGACAGTCGAGGTGACTTTATGACCCAGAAACACTCTCTCTCTCTGAGTCCCAAACCTGGCTTCAAATCCGTCACTGGGGAGTGTCTGAAAACAGACGGAGACAGATGCTGCAGGGATGTGGCGGGGGGAAGCTCGCTTGACGGGTGAGAATCACCAAGTGCTGTCCATCTGAGTCTGCAGGAGCCTTTCCATACTATACATTGCTTGCTAACATGCTTGCCCAGATAAAATTAGCTGTTATCTAGAATTTGCTTCAAAATAATGGGCATAGATGAAATAGAACAATGATGGCAATGACTTATCAGTGGATCTGGATAATGGGTACACAGGGATTCATTTTACTACTTATATGTTTAAAACTTCCATAATAAAAAAGCAAAGATAAATTAATTAATTAAAAACTGTGAGAATTACTCAGCCACAGAAAGGAATAAAGTGCTGATCCGTGGTACAGCTTGGATGAATCCTGAAAACGTTATGCTAAGTGAAATTGTATGGTTCCTTTTAAATGAGCCATCCAGAAGAGGCAAATCGAGAGGCCGAATGCAGATTAGCAGCTCCCAGGGGCTGGGAGAGGGGGCAGTGGAGAGTGACCGCTTAATGGGTTCGGGGAGTTTTTCTGGGGTGATAAAAACTTTGAAACCAGAGCTGCACAACATCATGAATGCAGGAAATCCACTAAATGGTACACTTTAATTGTATGTTATGTGAATTTCACCTCAATAAATATAAAAACTACTATGAGAAGAACACACATCAAGTTACCCATGGTTTACAACTGGCAGGAGTTGAACAAGATTCATATGCTGGGGCCAGGAGTCTCCAAAGGGAGGGGTCTATGTTGGGGCTCCCCCATGTGGTTCGCCTACTCAGGAAGTTCTGGCTCTTCCCTCCTTCCATCCTGTCTTGTCAGAGCACTTTTATCAACCACAATCTTATAAACTGACACAGAGGCCCCTTACGAAACAGGGCAACCAGGGACAGATGGAGGGGCCCAGATTGCCACCCATCATTCTCCTCCAAAACCCCTCAGGGTTCAGGAACCATGTGACCAACACTGATCCGCAGCATGGTGGAAACATATCTTCTCTTTGAGGATCATCCTTCATTTTCAGAGGGATTTCCCAGTAACCATCCCCCACGGCAGGAAAACAGGATAGAGGTTGTGGCCCCATTTTAGAGACGAAAGGCCTGAGTCTCCAGAATGTAAGAAGTATTCAAAGTCACAATGTGAAATGAGGACATCATTATTCATCCTGGGCTCATTCCTGACCATGGGCTGTGTCCATGGACAGAAAGGGGATGAGGAAAACAGATGCATCTGACATGATTTCATGTGATGTCACCCCCTACACAGGACACAGCCACAGCCCAGCTGTGGCTGGCCTCTGCCTGGGGAGCTCTCGTGGGCCCACACACAGGAACAAGGCCACCGGCCACGACAGAACTCTGATTCAGGACGCCTCTCATCCTGCCTCTGCCACTCGCCTGTGTGGGGCTTGGGTCAAGTCCCCTCCCCTCTCCAGGCCTCATGTTTCTCAATGGCACTGAGCCCTGATCCACGGCAGGGATGTGGCAGTCACTGTAATTCAAGCACGACAAGGGCAGTGACAGCCAGGGAGGGAAGGATTCTGTGCCATGAAGGATTCTGGAGCAGGGTACAGAGGGAAGGAGCGCTGGATCAGTCAGTGAGGTCTGTCCTGGTTCCACAGCGAATGGTTCGGCACAGTGCCACACTTACGTGCCTCTCTGGATTGTGGACATTTAAAGGGGACATCCAGCCTGGACATGACGATTGCTTTTGTACCAGTCGGGGCAGAGGGCATGCTCAGGAAGCTGACACCAGTTCCGAGTGGGGAGAGAGGCCAAGTTGAATTAACTTACCTGGTCAGGGCACAGGAGCATGATGCCCAGGGCATAGGGTCCTCTTGGATGGGACAGTTTATCAAAGCATTGCTCAAGCTCTACGCTCTATACTTAACCCCTGCTGATCACGAGATACACTCCCCAAGTCATAAAAGGGACCCTGGGAGACATAACACAGTGCTCTGTGTACTCTCAGGGGGCTGTAAGGATTCCCGGAACATGGGATTTGCATTAGATAATGACATATTTTGTACAAGGGCTGGGGCTTTACCCACCTGCTCCCTTTGGTCCATCTTGGGCCTGGGGGTCTGGGCCCTCGCTACTTGGGGCCGAGGTAGGAAACAGCCTTTCCTGTTTTCTCCAGGGTCTCCAGTAGAATGTCCACGCTGTGCTCAGAGTTGATGCAAACCTTCTTGTTGGGCAGGTCAATGTCAAACTCAACTCCTGCAGGAAAAGGAAGTGAGGTGTGTAGGGAGGAAGCAGAGACCCTCCCAATCAGAGCCAGAGAGTTCAGGCTCTAGAATTCTTATTCACAACCACCTTCCCCTTTCCTCCATGCCAGGGATCAGCAAACTCTTCCTATAAAGGGCCAGAGTCATGTTTTAGGCATCAGGGGCCACATGGACTCAGCTGCATCATCTTCTCTCTCTGTGTATCGCTTTTACGCCCCTTTAAAATGAAAAACCATTCTCAGCTGTACAAAAACAGACTGGGGGCTAGATTTGGCCCACAGACGATAGTTTGCCAATCCCTGCTCGAGGCTGGGGCTTCTTTTAAATTTTTTCTTCTTTTTAATTTCAAAAGTAGTTAACACAGACACACCACTGAAAAAAAAAAAAAAGCAAACATTTCTGAATAAAACTAGAAAGTGGAAGGCCTCCAGAAGTCACTACAAACAGCATGGCATCTACCCAGTCTTTCTCCCAGACAGACAAGTGAAAAGTAATTCCCCCAAACGGCATTGCACTCTATAAACAGGTCTTGCTATATTTCACTTTCCAGTGTCCAGGGGATCTTGCCATCTCAGTACATACAGACTTACATCATCCTCTTTTTAACAGCTACACTGCATTCCGCAGTGTGGACGCCCCGTACATCCACTCAGTGCCCTGCTGCAACGCTACAGTGAACATACTTGAACATATAAAACTTGTGAAAATATTTCTATACCATGAATTTACAGAATGGAAACGGGGGCGCAACGGACTGGCACATTTTAAATGTTGATATTGTAAAACCACCCTCCTAAAGGGCTGTGTCAATTTCAAGCCACCCTCCCTTCCCCGAAGAGCAGTCCATGGGAATACCTAGGATGTGTCTTGTTGAGAAAATGGAATGCAGAGGGGAAGCCCTTGACAGGTTCTAGGCCTGGCTTCACCACTGACTTGTTGGATGACTACAGGTGGGTCCTGCCCCTTCTAGGCCTGTTTCCCCATCTGCACATGAAGGAATTCAGGGTGGCCAGCCCCTATGGTCTCTCCAGTTCACATATGCCATTAGCTGCGATTCCTCAGGCCCAGCACTGCTCATCTAAGGCTCCAACTAATCCTTCTGACCTCAAGAGGCCACCCAAGTGGGGACAGTAGTCAAAGATGGGGAGAAACCCATCCAAATTCAAAGGGAGATCCCCAAACATCAAACAGCCTTAAAAAGCCCAGGGCACAGGATTTAGTCATAATGTCTGCAATTTGTACCTAACGGATACTGAGGGAGAAAAAAACGTAACGTGTCCTTGCTGCACACTGGATTTTTGTGTTTTGGTTCAGAAGTGTCTCCCTTCTCTTTGGAACAAATATTTCGGTGGCATCATAGCGCTGGAAGAAACTCTGGGATCATCCAACCCAGTGGGTTTCAAAGGTGTTCCTTGCAGCCCAGATTCCTGGTCGGGTGTCTTCAAGCTGTCAAGAGTGAAAGCAGGCCCGCCCTCACCCCTCACTTCATCCGGAACGTGCCACGTCATACTGGAGGGGCTTTCGAGCAGAGTTTCACTCTTACAGGATCCACAGCAGAAGCTGACAGAGGCTGACACGCCCACACACAGCTAGGGTGGCCCCAGTCACACGGCAAGTCAGCAGCCAGGTTTTTCCTTCTGCTTCAGATTCTTTCAAATTAAGATTCCAGTTTCCAGGACTAGAAACCAGCCATTGACTCACTTTGGGCAAGTGCCTTCCCCTCCCGGGCTCTGGTGTCAACATCCCCATTCCACAGACGGAAAGGCCAGCTCAGAGGAATGCTCCAAGTGCTAATGGGATCCCATCCATGTAGAAGCCCTTTGAAATCTGGGTATTATTTGGGTTTTAAACGTGAAAAATCTTAGAAGACGGACTGCCCAGCACTACCAGAACTCTGATCACAGCTCAGTCATTACCTCATGGAGCCCCAGAGCCAGACCCCAGCCCTCTTTGGGCCTCAGTTTCCCCAGCTGAGAACCAAGGGGGCTGGATGAGAATAACGGTTTTCTAAATATGTCCAGAAGAGGCGCTTTAGGACTTCTGCATGTGACTTGAGTCAAAGTCCATTTTTAAAAAATATTACAATTTTCTAAATGTTAATAGAAAATGACACTCCAATGTATCATCTGCAAAATGATCACACCGAAGATCACCAACATGTTACCTAGTGCTGCCAGGACCGTGAGCTGGACTATGTGGCCAAATCCCAGCTCTGCCACTTTGACTGTGAGATCTCAGTGAAGTCGCTCAACTTCTCTGAACTTCAGTTCCTCCTGCTTATAATGGAGACAGTCTAAGGAGCCACCTAAATGGCTCTGGTGAGGAACAGACGATGTGGTCCACAGGAAGCCACCAAGCAGAGTACTGGGCACATGCTACGTAAGTACTCAATACATTTTAGTCGTCCTGTTATTATCGGCTTCAACTCAAGCCTCTCCGGCTCCGTGGCTGCATGCATTTGCACGCAATTTAAGGGCACCGGCCTCCCCCACCTCACCCCTACCCGCGGGCCACTCACTCACCTCCCAGCTTGTTGAGCACCCGGCTGACGGCATTTGAGCAGCCTTCACAGGTCATGTCCACGGAGAACTCGTGCTTCTAAAACAAAGGGGACCGTGAGCCAGTCCTGCGGCACGACCCACACCCCCCACCAGCATGCAGGCCCACCCAGGGGCCAAGACAGAGCGCAGAGAGACTGGGCCAGGCTGGCTGTCATCAGACTTACCAGCAGCCTGTTTCTGAGTCCCACTCTATTAGAGTGTAAAGTGGAATTAAGAAAGGGTTCCTCCATCTCACAGGCTGTTGTATTGAATGAGATAATCCCTACAAATCCTTCAGCAGTGTCTAGCACACGATGAGTAGAATCACCTGGGAAGCTAGTTTAAAGTCTTACCTTCAAAATCTTGGTTCTTGAGACCACCGACAACTCTGACATAGGTGGGCCCATGGCCTCTGAGCAATGCTGATCTGGTGGTCTTATTTATACATCAGAAGATCATCATCTGCATTAGAATCACCCAAGAACTTGCAAAAACTATTCTGATCAACGAGCGTGGGCTGGGGCGTCTATCGTGGCTAATAAGCGTCTCTGGTATTCTGATACACGGAGATCACTGTGCTCACCCACGTGCCTCATGGTCCAAGGCAGCACCTGAGTCCCAGGAAGGGATTTGCCTGGGCTCCCAGTGGGTCGGAGGCTGGGCCAGTAAGGGGGCCCAGACTCCTCGACTCTTCATATGGGCTCAACATCCTATAGTCTCCAAGGGCCTGAAGGCAAGCTTTGTTCAGTTCACTGCTGTGACCCGATCCTTGAACAGCGCCTAGCACACAGTAGGTGCTTACTACATTTTGTTGAGTGAGCAGATGATTGACATAGCTGGTTGAGGACCTCTGGGTCCTTCCTTTGCTTTCAGACAAAATTTACTATACCAATACATCTTCTATTTTAAAATCTCTGGAAATAAGCCCAGCCTCAGTCCCCAGCTCTGGCACTTACAAGGTGTACCACCACGAGTAAGTTATTTAACTCTTCTTGCCCTGGTTTCTACATCTGAAAAATGGGTATGAGAGTCCCTTCTCCAGGTTAGTGAATGGGACAATCATTTTAAGTGTGGGAGCCAGCCTGCAAGATGGCCCCAGTGACCTCCACCTCCTGAGTATTTATGCCCTTGAGAAGTCCCCTTCCACAATGTCTCAGGGTTGGTGTGTGTCTGGCAGAATATGGCTGAAGTGATGTTATGTGACTTCTGAGGCCAGGTCATGAAAGACACTGGGGCTTCTTCCTTGCTCTCTCTCTGGAGGAAGCTGGCTGAGACGTCTTAGAGACCCTCAAGCAACCCTATGGAGAGGTGCTCACGGTGAGCAACTGAGTGTCCAGCCAACAGCTATGTGAGGGAGCCATTGTGGAAGCAGACGCTCCTTCAGATGACTACAGCCCGGCAGACATCTTCATGCATCTTCATCAGACACCCCGTGCCTGGGACACCCCGCAGAGCTACCCCCAGATTCCCGACTCTCAGAAACTAAGAATTAATAAACGTTTACCCTTTTCAACCACCGAGATTTGGGGTCATTCCTCAGGAGCAAAAGGTAACTAAAACATTAAGAGGCTGGAACCTACTAGTAGTCTCCACTGGGTGAAAAATTAGCTGTTGCATTATTATTAGTTTGTTCCACAGCTCTCTTTTCCTTCACTTCAAAAAACAATGGCTACATGCTTCATGGAGCATTCCAAAGTATTTTTTTTTTAAGATTTTATTTATTTTAGAGAGAGAGAGAGGGAGAGAGTTCGTGAGCTGAGTGGGCGCAGGGGCAGAGGGAGAAGGAGAAGCAGACTCCCCGCTGAGCAGGGGCAGGCAGACGCTTAACTGACTGAGCCACCCAGGCGCCCAAGCATTCCAAAATATTTCAACTTTGTTACCTCAATTGGAATTCTGGACATATCAATGTTTCTCGCTGGAAGACCTCAGGCAAAAATCCCTGTGCCTTTAAAAAAAAAAAAAAATCCCTGCGCCTTAAGGGCCCCAGTCACCTTATCTTACCAACAAGGTATTAGCCAACTCAAGTTTTCTCAAGCTCAGTGCACAGAAGAATCACTTGGGGACTTGAGGACATGCAACTCTGCAAGCAATTACCTCTATCAGCTCTGAGGCTCTGGGCTGGGCCCTGGGACTCTCTCCATTTTTAACCCATTGGGGAGACACAGGGAGGCAAGGCCACACACCTAGAAAAATTGGACTAATGGCTTCTCAAGCTCTTTCCAAGTCTCAGAACATGTTTGGGTTTGGCTTCAATCATCATGCTGTCCAGGGGAAACTAAGACCAAGAGTTAAGAGTTTGGTTTTCCACTATTTTACTGAGGCCAAATCTGCAAAACCTGCCTTAAAGAAAATGGTTAGTTTTTCTTTTCTTCTAGTTAAACACCTCTGATTCCTTTAGCTTGTATGACTACTTAACAACAACCACAACAAATTCTGGAAAACAGGATTTGTAGCAAGTATTCCAAAATCTTGTCTTTAAGGTGTGGTCCTCAGACCAATAGTATCAGCGTGACCTGGGAGCTTGCAAAATGCAAAATCTTAGGTCCCACCCCAGGCCTCCTGAATCAGAATCCTCGTTTTAACAAGAAACCCTGGAGGGCTCAGTCCGAGAAGCGTGCAACTCTTTATCTTGGGGTCGTGAGTTCGAGCCCCAGGTTGGGTGAAGAGATTGCTTAAAAATAAAAACTGAAAAACAACTCCAAGACACCCAGTTTATTCCTGCCCACATTACAGTTTGAGATGCTGTTCTAGAATGTGAACTGGCAAACTACAGCCGGACTCTGAGCTGGTTTTATGAAGTTTTACTGGAACACTGCTAAGCCTGTTGGCTTACTTTCACACTGGAATGGCAGAGTTGAGTAGTTGTAAAGGGACCAGATGGTTCCTGAAGCCTAAAGCATTTCAAGCATTCACCTGGCCCTTTAAGAAAAAGTGTGCCGACTCCTGCTCTAGAATAACCAACAGACAATCCAGATTTGTCAATGGTTTGCACCTGGATACCCACGCAAAGACTTAAAGGGTCTGCAAGACCAATATAAGACCTAAGTCTACTGAGTGCCCCTGTGCGCCAAATGCTCGGTACACAGAATCTCAGTTCTCACCGGGCTTGGGAAGGGAGCTAGAGACCCTATTTTACTCCAGAGGAAACTGACGCTCCCAGGGGTTCACGGAGCGAGTCTGTGCCGCGGCTGGGATGCGAACCCAGGCCTTCCTGGCTCCAGGGACGTTTTGCTAGTGAGCTGCCAACAGTGCTGCCAGGTGCCATCCTGTGACCCTGACTCTCAGCAGGAGCTCTGGGAGTGGGACAGCTCATGAAAAGGAACAAGTGTATGCTGCCCAAGAACCTCAAGTCAACAGAAGTGAAGCTTTCTGCTGCTACCTACAGAGCACGGGTCCCCTTTCATCCTCCACAGTACAGAGGTCAGAAGCCAGGAGGCGGCTTCTGGGTGGCCAACGTTACAAGTCGGTGCTCTTTCCCTCTACTCGGACTTGCACAAGTCCATTTGGGGGTGGTAGAAAATCTACTTAAAGGACAGAGTAATCCATTCTTTACAGAGAATCCCAAGGCCAGCCCCCTATTGCCTCAGCCCCTCAGACAGGCCTGTCACCTCTAAGGTCCTTTAAAGCAATGAAAAAGTCCAGTAAACTGTAAAATTCTTTAACAGAATCTCAGAACTGGAAGGGCAGAAATGCAGTGGAGTCACCTTGTCCAGCCCCCTCCCAGAGAAGGAAGTCTTTCTCAAATATCCAGGATATTTAGTCTTTGAACACAACGTCAATTAGTTTACGAATACTAATATTTGAATAGGACTACATGCCAGGCATTGTTCTAACTTTGCACACATTACCCTGTTTAAACATCACAAGGTCCCCATGAGATGGCCATTATTATCCTTTCCTGACAGACAAGGGAGCTGAGATTCAGAGGTTAGGTCACTCACTCAGGGTGACACAGCTAGTGAGGAACAGAGCCCAGACTGAAAATGTCTTCAAAGCCTAAACTCCTAACCACTGTGGTCCTTGTTAAAATGGGGTTAACACTTGCCTGCCTCTAGTTCTACCCCAGTTGTCCTAGGTTGACACAAGTGCTACCATTTCTTGGGGACTGGCTATGCTACGTATTTTACTGGTGTTTTTCCAGGTAATACTAACAATAGTCCCCTGAGATCAGATTTTATCCCCATTTTACAGATGAGGAAATAAAGGCAGAGAGGTAAAGCGGCTTGCCCAAGGTCACGCAGTTGACAAGCAAGGGCACAGATTTTTTCAAAGAGGCTTCTGAGATTCCAAATTTTTGTCTGAGAAACCTCTCAGGTGACATGCTGACCAGTTTTGACCACAGCCCCTTGACTAATACCCTCCTCTCTTCAGCTTCTCATCTTGTGATGTGGTGCCAAGTGCCCTCTTCATTCTGACCATCTGCTCTGGAGGGTCTTTTGCCTGTCAAAATCTCCAGAAGTGAACACAGACTATAGAGTGATCCTCAAACTGGTCTTTCCTTCACTGCCACCCTCTACAAAAACCTAGTGACCTTGACTATCCTAGTCCCAGGGTGATTAATGCTGTCCTCTTAACATTGCCACAGGCAGATTTGCTCAAGTAGGAGGGCTGATAACGTCAGGTTCTTTGTCCATACTTTGTGCTGAGGATTTGTCTCAAGGCACCTGGCAAGACCCAACGGAAATGACACCTGAGATGTTTGTGACTTGGCCCAGGGGGCCTCTGGCTTACCTGCCAGCTCCCCAAAGCTAGGCTGCTAAGACACAGGGCATCTGTGGGACACCTCTGGGTATCCACTTGAAGCAGAACCATAAACCAGGCACCCTGGGGGAAACTGCTAACCACCACATGACCCCAACCAGGCTCTACAGGACGGGCTTGGCATCACAGCTTACTCTCAATCCGGTATAACTACTTTTGTCTGGCATTTATTTCCCAAGTGGTCAGGCCAGGAGAGACTGGGAGCCTGAAGATAAGGGGCTCAATCCTGGCTCCACCCAATGCCTAAAGGAGACCTCCAGTAAGTTCCTGGGCTTTTTCTCTTTTGATCTGCCAAAGTCCTTAATTTCTTATCTACAAAATGAGACCCTGAGCAACCACGTATGTGCATTAAGACTGAGTGAGTGGCAAAGGCCCCTAAGACCTGCTCATTCCTCCCCAAACCCTGTCTTTGAGCAACTGGCAATTTTTTTTTTTTTTAAGATTTTATTTATTTGACAGAGAGAGCACAAGCAGAGGGAGAGAGAGGGAGAAGCAGGCTCCCTGCTGAGCAAGGAGCCCGATGTGGGACTCGATCCCAGGACGCTGGGATCATGACCCAGGCCGAAGGCAGCCGCTTAACCGACTGAGCCACCCAGGCGTCCCTCAACTGGCAATTTTTTTTGTTTTTTTTTGTTTTTTAAAAGATTTTATTTATTTATTTGAGACAGAGAGAATGAGAGAGAGAGAGAGCACAGGAGAGGGGAGAGGGTCAGAGGGAGAAGCAGGCTCCTTGCTGAGCAGGGAGCCCGATGCGGGACTCGATCCAGGGACTCCAGGATCATGACCTGAGCCGAAGGCAGTCGCTTAACCAACTGAGCCACCCAGGCGCCTTCAACTGGCAATTTTTGAGCAGGTCCCTTAACCTCTCATGGGCTCATGGGTTCAGGTTCAGAAAGTGATCGGTAGGAAAGGTTAAAAGCACTGTTGTCTCCAGTCAGTGTCGCCCAGGGCTGAACTGAAAATGGGCGAGTGGGCAGGTGGTAGGAAAGAAAACCGCGGATCTCTGAAAACCTGCCCCGCCCAGGAGGCAATAGCCACCCCACCCCCTCCCCCACTCCCCCTTTCAAGCCAGCTCCGCAGACAGGGGCAAACAGGGGTAAGGCACAGGGACTAGACGTCCCAGCTCCAGCTCGCCACCCGCTTCCTGGGTGAACTCGGCGACTCTGCCCCCTCCCTGGGTCTCAGTTTCCCCGTCTATGCAGGGAAGGGTTGGGCTTGTAACACCTGGAGGCCTTGCAGCTCCGATGTTCTGAGGCCTGACTCCTACATAAAACCCCTTTCGGATCGGATTTTCTGGAGGGTCGCAGAAGCTGGAAGTAGATGGGGAGGGAAGGAGTGAGAAGAGAGGCAAAAGCTCCGGCGGCGGCCTGAGCCCTTGCAGAGTGACGTGTGGCCGATCGGCGGTGCAGCCGAGGCGCAAGCCGGGGACCCGGGTCTGCCCGGGGCGGGAGCGAGCAGGCACTCACCGGCATGACTGTGGATGTGGTGGTGGCGGCGGTGGCGGTGGCGGTGGCGGCGGCTGCGGGAGCGACGCTTCTGCCGGCTCGGAGAGCTCGCGCGGCTGTGCTTCCGGGGCTGGGTGCCGGGAAGAGCCGCCTCTCCCGCCAGGCCCCGCCCCCACCCGGCCCGCCGGCAGTTAGGCCCTGCCCCCTGGCCCGGTGGGCGGAGAGCCGCCTGACCGCCGTTGGCCGTCCCGCCTCCTTCCGGTGGGCGGGGCCGGAGACCCCCCGCTCTCCTGCAGCCGGCTGGGCCAGCCTCCAACGCCTACTGGTCATTTTTCGGCCACCTGCTTCGTGTCAGGCCTGTATTAGGGGCTGGGAATGCAAGGTCCCCGGAGTGAAGACGACAGACTCCGCCCCTCCCTAAAGGGACAATCACATTTACTGGTGTAAACGAGTCCCAGCCGTGAGCCAGCACAGTGCTAGGTATCCAAGATGCACCAGTGAAAAGGACATGGCCCAGTCGGGAGCCAAGGGAGCAGGCGGTGAAAACGCAGTGTTAGACGGGCTGTATCATGGGAGCTGAGAGAGGATCTCTAACTCAGACTGGAGTGTGTTGGGGGCGGGAGAGGGGTTCCGAATGCGGAGGTTTCGGGAGGAGGTAGTCTGAGTCAAGGTTGGAGAGTACACGTTCATATAATGAAGAGGAGCTATTTGGGAAGGAGGGAGGCAGAGGGAACAGCAAGCACAAAAGTGGGAAGACAAGAGTGGGCTTGAGAGGCAGACACAAAGAGGTGGAGAAATGAAGCGACGAGGATGTGAGATCCACAGCCATGGGTGAAGACAGATGAAGGCAGAGGTGCTCTAGGACACTAACAGAGAAAGAGGCTTGCCAGGACTGGGAATTGCAGTCACACACACACACACACACACACCTCTACATACACAGGAGCATGGGGGTGGGGGGTGGGGGGACGGACACACACTCTCCTTGGAATATCCAAGGAATCTGCCAGAGGGGCCCAGTCTGAGTTAGTAGTTTCAGAGAGCTCTCATCAACAGAACTGTTTGGACAGCTTATTAACAACCCGGATTTCTAGGCTTCATCCTAGATTCACTGCCCCTTAATCTCAAGGTATACTTTTAGTACCCCTCCTCTGCTTGGTTGGGGGAACCCCTGGTTGAGGTATAGTCTTAATACATGAAACCTTTTTGAGAGTGTGCTCATTATTGATTTATTGTCTCACCTCCAATTCCTTTTTTTTTTTTTAAGATTTTATTTGACAGAGACACAGCGAGAGAGGGAACACCAGCAGGGGGAGTGGAAGAGGGAGAAGCAGGCTTCCCGCCAAGCAGGGAGCCCAATGCGATTCGGGGCTCCATCCCAGGACCCCGGGATCTTGACCTGAGCCGAAAGCAGATGTTTAGCGACTGAGCCACCCAGGTGCCCCAATTCATCCTTTTTGTTTGCTCTATGAAAATAGATCCGGGGCTCCCTGCTCCGCGGGAAGCCTGCTTCTCCCTCTCCCACTCCCCCTGCTTGTGTTCCCTCTCTCGCTGTGTCTCTCTCCGTCAAATAAATAAATTCAATCTTTAAAAAAAAAAGAAAAAAGAAAAAAAAGAAAATAGATCCGGACCCTTTAATTTTTTTAAAAGATTTTATTTGACAGAGAGAGAGTGAACACAAGCCAGGGGAGCTACAGAGAGAGAAGGAGAAGCAGACTCCCCGCTGAGCAGGGAGCCCCATGCGGGACTCAATCCCAGGACCCTGGGATCATGACCTGGGCCGAAGGCGGACACTTAACTGCTTAACTGACTGAGCCACCCAGGTGCCCCGATCTGCACACTTTAGATATTTTTTTTTTTCCTTTGCCCACTGGCAGGATGTTAAACCTTGTCAGTAAAGGTTCTGGAGACACACTGGAAGGGGAAAGGTTTTCCTTCCTGGTTCCAGTGTGCTCACTCGCCAGGCCCTTGCCATGTGGGCGGTGGCCCCATGCCCATCTTGTGAGGATGGCTCCCTCAGCACCAGGCTCCTGCTGTGTACAGGGACTGGTGGCACCTAGCAGCCAGCAGCTTCCTCCATTGTCTGTTCTCCCTTGTGCACTTTCATAGCAGAGTGCCTTCAGTGAAGTGCCTCTGTGAATAGCTTTTT
This sequence comes from Phoca vitulina, assembly GCF_004348235.1. NCBI lineage: Eukaryota > Metazoa > Chordata > Mammalia > Carnivora > Phocidae > Phoca > Phoca vitulina. The sequence continues at coordinate 4,543,468 of NW_022589786.1, forward strand.
CCAGCACCTGAGAGGGAAATTTTTCAGCCCAGAGGGTGGATTTCTAGCAAGATCCACCAGCATGGCATCATAGCGACTTCTCTGCCATTCAGTGGGCCCTGAGGCCTGGATCCCAGCCTAGTGGGGGTTGAGAGATTCTTCCTTGGATGCTCTTACTATCTTGGCCCTACCAGCAGTGGCTCCTTCTTGTATCTGCTGTTTTTATATTCTTTAGAGTTCTCTTTACTTGTTACTAGCCGATCCCTCATTATCCCAGACTCATTATAATCTTTAAACTACTTGTTCAAGTTATGGCGTGGTTTCTCTCTCCTGATTAGACCCACACTTATACAGGGAGTGACCACAAGCTGCCTACTTCAGTTTAGAGAAGAGGCTAATGGATCCACCCTTGGCCTAGGTTCAGGGAACAGGAAATGGAAGGGATAAATCTAGGCCAGGACCAGTCACTGACTCATACTGACTGGCCCTGAATGAGGAGGCCCACCTCCAGCATGGTGAGCAGAAGGAGCATGGAAATGAGAGCCTGTCTTAGTCTGCTCAGGCTGCTATAACAAAATATCACAGACTGGGTGGCTTAAACAACATTTATTTCTCACAGTTCTCACAGTTCTGGAGGCCGGAAAGTCAAGGTCAAAGTGCTGGCTGATTTGGTCCTTGGTGAGATTTTTCTTCCTGGCTTGCAGATGGCTGCATTCTTGCTATGTCCTCACATGGCAGAGAGAGCTGGCTCTGTTATCTCTTCCTCCTTTTATAAGGGCACCAAACCTATTGGATTAGGGCCCCACTCTTAAGACCCCAGTTAACCTTTATCAACTCCTCAAAGGCCCATCTCCAAACACAGTCACATTGGAGGTTAGGGCCTCAACATTTCAGTCCATATACACCATACAGAGCCACATAGACCAGAGTTTGGATTTTAGCCCTATCATTTGCCAGCTGTATAACCTTGGGCAGATTACTTTCTCTCTCTAAGCCTTAATATCCTCACTTAGACAACAGGGATAGTTAAGGTGACTATACAATTTTTTATCCAAGCCTTCTGAGAGTGAAAGGGGATGCCAGGACAGTAGGCAAATACCATGACTGTCACAGGCAAACCAGGACACATGGGTTCCTTAAAGACACCTATTGTGTGGTATTATTGGGAAGAATATATATGATACTGTATGCAAACTCCCTAGCACATTATTTGGCACAGGATGGGCATCAAAAAATATTAGAATTCTTCTAATGGCTGGAATCACTCCTGGCCTCCCTGGCCCTGGCTCCTCCCCTACCAACAAAATGCTCATCCCTTAACCCTTCACACCTCTTTCCCACCTGCCAGGCACTTCCTTAGGTCAAGTGGAGGCAAGGCTCAACATTTTGGTAGCACTGGGCACAGCTGTGTACTGGGACTGGGAACGCAAGATCACTGCACAGGGGTACGGGGTGGGGGGCATTAAAGGGAAAGGAAAGGTAGAGAACTGGGGAAGAGGGGAGGTGAAGCAGAGAGAGAGCACAACTTCATGAGAGGCAGTGTTATGGAAACTCATTAGATATGACAAATGAAGAGAGGAAAATGTGCAGGATTATAGTTCCTGTATGTAAATATCCACATAAATTCCAGTTATTTACTTACAAATAAGCCTGAAATGAACTACAGCAAGTGTTATAGAAGTTATCTGGAATGGATGCAGGATTACAGGCTCCCAATGTACGTACTATTTTAAAAATTTCAGTAGCACAAAAGGGTGTACAGGGAAAAGTCTCCCTCCTACCCTGACTACCCCTTTTTAAACAAAAGGCGACTATACAGAATTTTGCACCTTGCTTTCCTTGTTTTACAAAATATTGTAGAGCTTATTCTTTAATTGTACATATCCCCTTCATTCTTTTTTTTTTTTTTTTTTTAAAGATTTTATTTATTTATTTGAGAGAGAGAGAATGAGAGACAGAGAGCATGAGAGGGAGGAGGGTCAGAGGGAGAAGCAGACTCCCTGCCGAGCAGGGAGCCCGATGCGGGACTCGATCCTGGGACTCCAGGACCATGACCTGAGCCGAAGGCAGTTGCTTAACCAACTGAGCCACCCAGGCGCCCCCCTTCATTCTTTTTAATGATACCTAATGCTGTATTATTCAGTTGTACCATACTTTATTTAACCAGGCCCTGTGGCAGAACCCATTGGTTGGCTAATCCAGTGCTCATTCCCAGCCTTTTTACTCTTGCTACTGCAGAAGCCAGATCCCTAAGAACCCTCAATATTTGCTTTCCCATCTTCCCTTGCAGCCAAGTGTGCCCACATGATGTGGCCTGGCCAATGAGTCAGAAGCAGAAGTCTGCTACGACGTTTCTGGAAAGCTCTTGCTTTCTTCAGGGGAACAGATACCACCCCGTTCCCCTTGCTGTGGAGAATACTGACGTGATATCTAGAGTACAGTCATGAGGGAAACGCCAAGAGAATCACAGAGATGCTGGTTCTGTGTGTTCAGCTGCAGCTTGTCTGCAGACTGGTTAGCTGGGAAATGTAAGCCCCTCTTCATTTCAGCGACTGCTACTCAAGATTTTCTGGTACTTGCTCCTGACCCATTCTTGATACATTCCCCCACTTATAGACATACATGTGGCTTCCGATCTTTTACTGCTAATAATGATGATGTAATGACAGTCTGTATACATAGATCTTTGCTTAAAAGTTTACGTAGAATAAATTCCTACTGTGGAATTGCTATTCATTTTCAATTTTGATAGAGTCAGATTGCCTCTCAAAGAAGATTTATTAACTATGTTTTCATATCTTCAGATCTACGTGTACTACCCTGACCCATTCCAATATTATAGGTGATTTTTAGTTCTGTTTTTCTACTTCTCTTTGCCATATTTTCTATAATAAATATGTATTAGGAATCGCAGAGAAAAATACTTTTAAAAACAGAATTCAGGAATTCCGAGTTCCAGACTACCCAGCAGTCTCCTTAGTAGCCTTGTAAACTTGGGTAAGTCAATTTATCACTAAACCAGTGGGCTTGGGAAATGGGCCCTTTCTGGCTGAGAGTGCTGTTGTGCGGATAGTAGTCATGTGCAGACGACAGGCTCACAGACAAGGGGGTGGTGCCTTCTCCCTGGTATGCCCTACCCTGGACCCCACCTACTGGAGTGACCCTTCTGTAGATGCTGGGTCAAGCTTTGCAAAGAAAGGCCTTTGTAGCTGTTGTCTACTCCCTCCAGAATGCCAAGGGGCTGTTTGTTGTGTTATAACACAGGTGCACGCTGCTGCCTCATTGCTTCATCTGCCAAGGAACTCTCAGCTCGGGATCAAAGGTTCTGAGCTGAAAGGGCCTTCAGAGAAGCCCATGCAAGGGAAGAGGGGGGCTGCAAAGCACAAGGGCTTGGGGTGCAGGCTTCGCCCAGGCAGCCTGGCATCAGATAGAGATGCAGATTGGGTGAAGCTGGTCTGCAAACATATTTTATTTAGTTCCTAGTGTGCTCAAAATATTTTTTGATTAGTTGACAACATTTACAAACACGGAGTTTGGTTGCACAACAGCGTGAATGTACTTTTAATGCCATGGAATTTTACACTTAAAAATGGTTAAAATGGTAAATTTTACGTTCTGTATATTTTACTACAATTTAAAATCTATTTGTAGACTGACATGTAAATGTAGTTGTTCCTTTAAGACCAAGAAAAGCATTTTTTAAAGTATTTTTATGAATAATAAAAATTCCAAAGTTTAAAAAAAAAAAATCCAACTATAGTCCTCTTGTTCTTTTTTTTTTTTTAAGATTTTATTTATTTGACAGCACACAAGCAGGGGGAGCAGCAGAGGGAGATGGAGAAGCAGGTTCTTGGCTGAGCAGGGAGCCCGGTGTAGGGCTCGATCCCAGGACCCCAGGGATCATGACCTGAGCTGAAGGTAGATGCTTAACCGACTGAGCCACCCTGGCGCCCCAACTATAGTCCTCATAGAATGAATATTTTCATTATAAAATATTTAAAGGTGAGAGCCAAAGGGCGTCTGGGTGGCTCAGTCGGTTGAAAGACCCATTCTGGGTTTCAGCTCAGGTCATGATCTCAGGGCGTGAGATCGAGCCCCACACCAAGCTCCGTGCTGGGCATGGAGTCTGCCTGAGATTCTCTCTCTCCCTCTGTCCCTCCCCCGACTCGTGTTCATGCTCTCTCTCTCTCTCTCTCTCTCTCCAAAATAAATAAATAAATAAATCTTTAAAAAAAAAGCGAGGACCAAACACTTTTATACCATTAATAAAATGTTAAAAAAGAACAGTGAGTAATCCAGATTTTGAGTGCTAAAACACTGGAAAATCTAGAAACTTATCTGTAACTGGCAAGAAAGGCCTGGTAATGCTATGGCAACAAACCATCACAAAACCTCAATGGCTTAAAACAACAGATTTCCTTCTTGTTTATGTCATATGACCATTGCAGTTTGGGCAGTTTGGAGGATTGGCTCTGTGCAAATGATTTTTGCTCAGGGACCCAGGTTGAGGGAGATTCCCCAAGCGGAATGATATTGAGTATGGGGGCTAATGTGGGGAGGGAAGACCTCAGCAAATAATCACTAACTCCAAAGACTTCTCTTCCTGGAAGAGATATGTGTCACTTCTGCTCACGTTGTGTTGGCCAAAGCAGGGCATGTAGTCATGCCTGTCTATAAGGGTGCAGGACAGAATAATCCTGCCAGGCACCTAGAAGGAGGGGAAACAGCTATGTCAGAAAACAATACAATACAATAAGTCATCAAAATGAAAAGAACAGCATAGGGAATACAGTCAATAATATTGTAATAATGTTATATGGTGACAGATGGTGAGAACATTTTTCATGGTGAGTATTGATTAATGTATAGAATTGTTGAAGCCCCATGTGGTACACCTGAAATCAATATAATATTGCCTGTCAATTATACTTCGATAAATACATATATATATATATATATATATATATATATACACAAATGACTACCCAGGACTCTTCAGATAAGGCATGAGCTCTTTGGGCCACCACAGTACCCAGGACTCCTTGGGGTGCTCCCAACACTGCAGCCAAAGATCAGAGGACATGTGTCATGCTGTCCTCTGGCTCCTTTATTCTCTGTCAGACTTCTCCAGGCATCAGGCACTTAAAGCTGTGTTTAATGAGAGATACTAGACAAACCTGTGTTCAATTCCTGGCTGTTTTGGGCAATAAACCTCTCCGAACCTCAGTTTCTTTCCCTGTAAGATAAAGATAATAATTAGACCTATCTCAATAATTAGCATTATTGTGAGAAATAAGACAATTTTCATAAAATGTTCAGTTCAGGGCCTGGTATATAATAAGTACTCACAAGCCACTCTTAGGGTTATGCCAGGTTACTTTTTTTTTTTTAAGATTTTATTAGAGAGAGAGAGAGAGCAGGGGGAGGGACAGATGGAGAGGGAGAGAGAGAATCTCAAGCAGACGCTGCACTGAGCAAGGAGCCCAATACGGGGCTCGATCTCACAATCCTGAGATCATGACCTGAACTGAGATCAAGAGTCTAATGCTTAACTGACTGAGCCACCCAGGTGGCCCCCAAGTTACTTTTTAAATTATATAATACATGGAAAGGTTTTTTTTTAAAGATTTATTTATTTATTTATTTATTTATTTGAGAGGGAGAGAGGGAGGGAGCATGAGCAGGGGGAGAGGCAGAGGGAGAGGGAGAAGCAGGCTCCCCGCTGAGCAGGGAGCCTGATGCGGGGCTCCATCCCAGGACCCCGGGATCATGACCTGAGCTGAAGGCAGATGCTTAATCAACTGAGCCACCCAGGCGCCCCTACATGGAAAGTTTAATGTAAAAATTTTTAAACAATCCAGATAAAGTGAAAGTTTCCTTCAAACCCTCATTATCCATGTCTTCCACAGAGGAAGTAACTACTATCAGATTGCTGTACAGACTTTTTAAATTTTATTTTTATTTTTTTTTAAGATTTTATCTTTTGAGAGAGAGAGAGAGTGAGCACAAGCCAGGAAGACAGGCAGAAGGAGAGGGAGAAGCAGATTCCCTGCTGAGCAGAGAGCTCAACTTGGGGCTCAATCCCAGGACCCTGGGATCATGACCTGAACCGAGGGCAGACGCTCAACCAACTGAGCCACCCAGGTGCCCCAATTGCTGTACATTCTTTTGAGACCTTGTTCTGTGGTTTCACAAACACTGATAAACACATATGCATATATTGTTTTTGGTATTTTTTAAAGCATGCATGACATACTGTACATAATTTGTAAGATGCTCTTTTTAATAAACTACATGCTCTGGGGATTTATGTTATATATGGGTACTATTGTAATATGTGTTTTAAAATTTTTTAAATCCTGCAGATTACTAGGATTTGCTATGGATCCCAGAATTCTCAAATCACCTGGAAAGCTGTCTCTGTAGCATTACTTGATGGTATGCTTGAGGACATGAAAGTATATTCCAGGCTTTCAGGCATTTCTGAGGAGGCCAAACCCCTTTTCTTACTTGGGGCTATATTCTTCTTCCCTGGGCAGTATTGACAAATAGGTAAATGAACATGGGCTTGAAGTCAGAGAGTTCTAGTTTCCAGCCCCAGCTGTGTGACCTTGGGCTAGTTGCTTACCGTCTCTGAGCCTGTTTCTGAGAAATGAGAAATATGGTTGTTGTCAACATTAAAGGAGATCATCTTTATAGAGAATATTCACAGGGTTGCCTGGCTCATGGCCAGTATTCCATAGAGTTTCAGGAAGGTGATGTTGGCAGACAGTCAATGCCAAAAAGAAGAAATCCAATTAGGCACGTGTTTCTATGCCAGTAAAGGGTCTCTTTAGATTTTTGTATGGTAAAGAGCAAAAGGAAAAGGTGTTAGTAGTCTGGTAGGCAGGCTGATTAAAACTTTGATGCTTCGGGACGCCTGGGTGGCTCAGTCGTTGGGTGTCTGCCTTCGGCTCTGGTCATGGTCCCAGGGTCCTGGGATCGAGCCCCACATCAGGTGCCCTGCTCCCCGGGAAGCCTGCTTCTCCCTCTCCCACTCCCCCTGCTTGTGATCCCTCTCTCGCTGTGTCTCTCTCTGTCAAATAAGTAAATAAAATCTTTAAAAAAAAAAAAAAAAAAACTTTGATGTTTCATTTTCAAAATCCCTCATATACCTAAAGGGATATTTTTTTTTAATTCTACTTTATTTTTATTAAAGATTTTATTTTTAAGTAGTCTCTACACTCAACATGGGGCTCTAACTCACAACCCTGAGATCTAGAGTCACAGGCTCTACCTACTGAGCCAGCCAGGTGCACCTATTTTATTTTAATTCCGCAGTAGTTAACAACAGTGTTATATTAGTTTCAGGTGTACAATATAGTGATTCAGCAAATCTATATATTACTCAGTGCTCATTAAGGTAAGTGTACTCTTAATCCCTATCCTGTTTGTTTTTTTAAAGATCAAAGTCCATATTTGTAGTTCCTTTTTTTTTAAAAGATTTTATTGGGCACCTGGGTGGCTCAGTCGTTAAGCGTCTGCCTTCGGCTCAGGTCATGATCCCAGGGTCCTGGGATCGAGTCCCACATCGGGCTCCCTGCTCAGCGGGAAGCCTGCTTCTCCCTCTCCCACTCCCCCTGCTTGTGTTCCCTCTCTAGCTGTCTCTCTCTCTGTTGAAAAATAAAATCTTTAAAAAAAAAAATAAAAGATTTTATTTATTTGACAGAGACACAGCAAGAGAGAGAGAGAGAGAGGGAACACAAGCAGGGGGAGTGGGAGAGGGAGAAGCAGGCTCTCCACTGAGCAGGGAGCCCGATGCGGGGCTCGATCCCAGGACCCTGGGATCATGACCTGAGCTGAAGGCAGATGCTTAAGGACTGAGCCACCCAGGCACCCCATATTTGTAGTTCCTACCCTTAACATCTACACTTAACAATGAATTTCTTTTGAAAAAGAATACATGCACATGTTAAAAAAAATTATCAGTATCAAAACGTACTTTGGATGAATGAAAACTAAGCTGTTCTCCTACCCTGGCCCAAGTTCACCTCCCTGTTAGCAATCATTAACAGTTTGACTCCTTCCGGGCATGACCTGGGCATGCACAGCAAAACCATCCAGGAATGTGCAGAGATAACTAGAGCAATACAGTATATCTTAATAGAAATAATTGCCCCATGGCATCGCTCCCTCTTTTTTACTCTTTCCATGATTCTGCACTTTGCAGATTGCTCTGTAACTGTACACATAGATCTGCCTCATTTTCTCTATGGTTGTATGACAGTCCCCTGTAAGAGTAGTTCCATATAGCTCCATATTTGGGTCGTTTCCTGTGTCTTTCTAGTACAAGCAGTGCTGTCATGAATGTTATTACACTAGATCTTTGTTCACAGGTGAGAGTTTAATGGTTAAAGACATATACAGGCATGTATTTTTAAGCATCCTGCATAAATGATTAGCTATGTTTGGGAAACACTGATCAAGTTGATATTCTTAGGATCATTCCTTACCTAATTTCCCCGCCCCCCCCCCCCCCCCCCCCCCCGCCACTAAACTGTGTTTTCTGGGGTCTTGGCCATGTTTCTTCCTACCCTGATTCTCATAGCTTTGGGGAGAATTGGCAGAAAGAGAAGGGGGTGAAGTAGTGTACAGGAGAGGTTTGCAGACTTTGCTTGTCGGTGGAGAGAAAGACCAGCAGGAGGCTAGGGACTCTCTCCTACGTGACCCAGGAAGCCAGATCAGGGTCTCTCAGCTTTGGCACTGCTGACTTTTTGCCTGGAAAATCCTTTGTCATGGCAGGGGTGTGGGGAGGGTGGAGGGTGTCTCTCCTGTGCACCTGTGCCTCCCTGGCCTCTGCCCACTAGATGCCTGTAGTCCCTCTACCCAGTTGTGACTGAAGCCATAAGTCTCCTGGGGGTAAGATCTCCCCTGACTCCCCTGCCTTAGAAACAGTGCTCCAGATAATTCATTGGTGATAAATTACTCACTAAACATTTACTACGTATCTAGCACCTGGGGCCTGAGGGTTTTATGATCTGAGTGGGGAAGCTACCACAGAATGTCAACTTGCCCTTTCCCATGGAAGACAGCAATGGCCACATGAGGGTTCTTGTCCACGTTCTCTCTCTGGTAATCCAATTCCCCTTCCTTTCTTTCTACCTCCCGTTACGCAACACAGTACACGAACACAGTCTCATTGTACAACTTCAAATAATACATTATCCTTATCACTCCCAACCTAGGGGATTCTCTTGGGGGAATAACTATTGTTTTAAATTTAGAACTCTTCCTATGCACTTACATATTGATTTTAACATACAGAAATCAGGAGTTTCTTGCTTTTTTAACCTAAATGGGAATTCACTGTATATTTTGTTGAACTTGATATTTTTCAATTAATCCAAATAACAAACGGAAACCCGTCCATATCTGTATAATTCTACCTCATTCTTTGTTTTTTATTTTTTTTAGAAGATTTCATTTATTTATTTGACAGAGACAATCGCGAGAGAGGGAACACAAGCAGGGGGAATGGGAGAGGGAGAAGCAGGCTTCCCGTGGATCCCAGGACTCTGGGATCACCACCTGAGCCAAAGGCAGACGCTTAATGACTGAGCCACCCAGACGCCCCTACCTCATTCTTTTTTAAACTGCTGCATGGTATTCCATATTATATGCACATCACTGGTTAATCAGTTTGCCAATTGATGAGCAATTACATTTTCAGTTTTTAAGTATTTTTTTTTTAAAGATTTTATTTATTCATTTGAGAGAGAAACAGAGCACAAGCAGGGGGAGAGGTAGAGGGAGAAGGAGAAGCAGACTCCCCACTGAGCTGGGAGCTGGACATGGGGTTCCATCCCAGGACCTGGAGATCAGGACCTGGGCCAAGGGCAGACGCTTAACCATCTGAGCCACCCAGGTGCCCCACTTTTTAAGTATTCTAACAAAGCTGACTGCTGCAGTTGCAAGTGAGGGTATACACTTCTTTGTTTAAAAAAAAAAAGGTGTGGCTATATACCAAGGTACTATTATTGATTTGGGTGATATACACAATATTAATAGTGATTGCCAAATAGCCTCACAAAAAGAGCAGTTATCACTTAAAATTCGCTCCAAATGTGATTAAGAATAGCCCTGACTCTCATCATAAACCATTTGGGTTAAATTACCAATCTGTAAATTTTAAAGTTTTGCAAGTCTGCTCTCATTAGCATTTCAATTTCGAAAGTCGTCTTGTAAAAGGAAATCTCTGAGTCCAGCCTTTAAGAACCCTTCCAGGGGCTCTTCTCTGCCGTCAGAATAAACTCCAAATGCCTTAGCAAAGCCGACCCGATCCTGGGGGTGGGGGTGGGGGTGGGGGTGGGGGTGGGTGGGGATGGGTGTCCTTACTCTAGAAAACTTTAGTGGATTCTCTCCTCTGGGTTGAGTTCCATCCGATGCCTTTTTAGTCCCAGACGCTTAGTCCCAGACGCCTGCCTTTGCGGGGCTCCCGGCATCCAGATCATCTCTGATCCCAGTCCTTAATAGGAGTTTCATAAATGTTGAATGAGCTGGGCCGATGGGGCAGTGGGACCTGGGGGGCCAGAGGGACGCTCTCACCAGGCTCCTGGGGGCGGCCGCGAGTCTCGTCTCGGGCCAGTCCCCGCGCAGGGAATGAGAAGGGACGCGCCCGGGTCCCAACAGGCTGCTGCCGGCGCCCCTTCTCCCCCAGTAGAGACGCTCCAGGTGCTTCATTCCCAAATTCTCTGCAAAACTTAACGGGAGATCACATGCCTGGATTGAGAACCGACCGAGGCATCTGTGTATTTCCTTACAAAATGCTCATGGTGACCAACAGAGGGCCCAATAAAACACCTAGAGACGTGGACAGGACCGGGCTGGTGCGCCACTTAGCCTCTGAAGTGCTTCGGGAAACCTCTGGGGTGTCCGTGTAGGAGTGTGACAAATTACCTTTTAAAGACGTAACGACGCGGGGCGCCTGCGTGGCTGAGTCGTTAAGCGTCTGCCTTCGGCTTGAGTCATGATCCCAGGGTCCTGGGATCGAGCCCCGCATAGGGCTCCCTGCTCCGCGGGAAGCCTGCTTCTCCCTCTCCCACTCCCCCTGCTTTTGTTCCCTCTCTCACTGTCTCTATGTCAAATAAATAAAAATTAAAAAAAAAAAAAGACATAACGACGCGAAAGCAGCCCCCACACCCCCAGCTATTGGAACAGTAAATGGCAATGGTGGTGACGCACAGGATGTTGCATTAAGGACCAACCAGAGCGGAGACTTTACGGACTACGGTTCCTTGGCAGCAACAGAAGGGGAAGACCTCAGCGAGCTCCCACCAGCCGGCCATCCGGCCAGCCCGCTGCAGCACTTGCCACGAACAGCAGGGTAGAAATCTGTGTTCTCAAACTCAACAGCACTTTTCACTTGCGGCCTTTTTACACGATCTTAGGTACACGACGGGCGCTACTTTCCCCTCTCGCCTTCTCTTAAACTGTTGTCCGACAATAGTGCTGACTAATGGTGAGAGCCAGCAAGTACCCTTAGGCGGCCGCCTGGAAATAAAAAAGTTGCTATAAGAAGAAGAAAAAAAAAACTAAACAACGGGAACTTTCCCACTTGGTTTCCCTGGTACTAAACAGTGCAGAAAAGGCGGGAGAGGGGCCTCAGGGGCTAGACCCCACAAGTGAGGGAAAGAAAGTAAAGAGGACGGAAGCCAGGGACAGAAGAGCCTCTGAACCTCCCCAGAGGGCACGGCGGCCCTGGGGCTCGGTCTCCTTGGCGCAGTCCAACCCCCGCGTCAATCAGATCTTTCCCGCTTTGCGATTGGCCAGGGGCTCCCTTGGCCTCCCTGGCGCCCACCTCCTAGTTGCTTGGGGTTTACTTCCCCAAAGTACACGGGCCCCACCTTGTGGAGCAACCGCTCCTGTATGGAAAAAGGATCTCCGCCCAAGGGAACATATTTTAACGAATGGGAGCGGCCCCACGCATTTATTGGCTGCTATGGGTATCGGTCAAAGAAGTTCCCACCCTCTTTTCCGAGGTACCTTTAAGTCATTGGTCTATCTCAGTGCCAATCCGTTACTAGGGAAACGAGATCCTCACAGTCTCATAGGCATGAGTCAAAGCCAATCAAGAGCCACGCCTTCATCCTGAGTCAGTACCCAATTGCTGCTCGAAGAGCCCAGAGGACGCAGTCGGGATTGGTCACCAGCCTGCTCGACCTGGCCGCAACAAGTTAGGCTGAGTCGCGGTTATATAGACCGGCGACGGAGCACGCGTGTGTGCGGACGCAGTTGCGTGAGGTGATTTTGCCTTCTGCCGTACTGTGGAGCAAAGCTTGTTCCTCTCCCGCTCAGCCGCGCAGGTACGCCGGGGTGTGGGCGGGGCGGGGCGGCCCAGGGACGAAGACGAGCTGGGACGCTTGTGAGACAGAGAAGTCGCAGCGGCGGCGGCAGTGGCCGCCGCGCGAGGCGTGCACCCTACCCCCCCCCCCCCCAACGGCCGCAGGCGGGCGCACGGGCGCGCGGAGTTTCCCCGCCCCCTCTCGCCGCGCTCCCACCGGCCGGCGCGCGTGGCCGTGTCCGCGTCCGCCGCGTGCGCGTGCCACGCCCAACGGCCGCGCGGGGGGAGAGCGAGCCGCGGCCGCCGCCCGGGCCCCAGGGCGATCTTGGGAACCCGGGGCCCCGCGTGGCCCGCTCGCCGGCCTTTCCCGCCCGTCTTCCTCCCCGCCCCCCGCGCGCCCGCAGAGCCTTTTCTGCCCGGGCGACGGGCTCCAGCTTGGCTCGGACCGGAGGAGGCTTTTATTTAGCGGCGGGGGCGACACGAAAACGCGAGGAGGTCTTTGGCTCGGGAAGCAGAGGTGCTGCTCCCGGGATTTACAGGGAGTAAAGGGGGAGCAGCGAAGGCACGGGTAATGAGTGGAAGTAATGATTACTGTTTTTTCTGAGCCCTCGCTGTGTGCCAGGCACTGTGCTGAGCAACTTGTGTGGCTCTCCGGTACTCCCACAACGGTCCGGTGAGGTAGGTACGGCGATTTTCCTTTTTGCAGTGGATTCGGACGCCCAGAGGTGCAGAGATGTGGTCCCAGGCACGCCGACGGTAAGGGACAGGTATCGGGTGGAACCCAGGCCGTGTGACTGCTAGGCCCCCAGCCTGTTTCCGTCCTTGTGCCAGCGCCCTGCGGCCTCAGCCCGGAGAGGCCAGCTGCTGGGCGGAGTGCGGCGGTATTTGTGCTTGAGCCACTTGTCGGCTTCCAGGGAGACGCGGCTTGGAAGTGGGATTGTGACAAAGGACACCAAGGGCTTTGGGCTTCCTTTCTACAGTGTTCGCGCGGAAAGCTGATGGATGTGCCGCCTTCAGAGCTTTCGGAAAAGTAGAGAAAAGACGAATAAGTGCAAATGAATGTGGACGGTGTTCCTCCTCCGATTTAATACTCAAGAGCGCGATGGTGGGAAATTCCTGGCAGCCCCAAGTTAGGCTCTGCTCTTAGACCCTGAAACCTTTTTTCGTCTTTTCTTTACCGGGGCAGACTTTTGAGAAAGACCTTCGGGAAGATAGTTTCACTTCCTCGTTTTGTAGTTGGAGAAAATGCGGGTCAGAGCGATGAGTTTCAGATTTCTCCTGCATGTGTGAGTTGAAATGTGAAGTTAGAATGGAAAGGATGGTGCCCAGTTACAATATAAATTTAATCTCTGGAGCTTATGCTAGGTGAATTACGGGTGCTTGAGGTGTGTTGGAAATCTTGCCCTTAGGGCAGTCGGGATCTTCTGTGGATGAAAGCCTCTCTACATTCAGTTCACTTATTTCGCGTTTACTGTTAGGCTCCTATGTATGTGGAAGATACCTTCGAAGACGAGCATATATTTGCGATTTTTAAAAGCCAGTGTGCTCCCTTGCTTTAGAAAATCGTTGCAGATCCAGACCATTACTTGACATCACAAATGTCTCTACTTGAGATAAAACTAATAAGTTTTGGCACTAGCTCTTCTGAATTTTGCTTGGAATGGCTTTCAACCTTTTATTAGAGCCTTTAGGATTAGTCTTTTAAGAAGTTATTGCAGTCAGAGGGAATACAAAATTTCCATCCTTGCAAGTAAATTAAAAAACTACAAGGAAGCTTAATATTTGTGTTTCCATTTACCCAGTACTTGCCATGTTTTTTAACAAAGTAGCAATAGATAAAGGATCAAAATACTGTATGGCCCAAGTTCTTTAGTTGGTGTTGCCATAAATAACAGATTGCTTTAGAATATAACATTGTTTTTACTTAGAACGTGCCTTCATGTAGCAATTCTAGTTTATTTAGATGGCGTTACCTTACTGAATTCGCATTTTAGGTTTAAAATTTTAAAACATAGTGACAACATTTAAACTTGGCAGTCCACCTAATGGTGTTATTCCTTGGAGTAAAATATATCAGAATGAAATTTTCTTGTGCATTGAGAATTTTGATTCCCTTTCAAATATTTCTTAGCCTGTTCTTTCCCTCAGGTGAATGGTTATCCGTTGGGTAGGAATATGAAAACTGGTATTTTACAATTGGTAGCCTGGCATATCTCCTGTGCATGCATTTATTAAGAACAAATGAAGCAGATTGTAATAATATAAGACTGGTGTGCCTTCCTTCTGCCCAGCCAAGTCAGATTACTTTTATTATTGTTAAATCCTTTCTAAGTTTTTGTACTTCTAACCGATAGAAAAGTAGGCAGTTCTTTGTTCTTTGCTGTTCTCAACTGACAGTCTGCTAAGGGTGCATCAGAAGAGTTGGTAATGTTTCTTGCTGACCTATTTCGCAGTAGTTCTTTTTTCTTGTAATTTTCACTATTTTGGTACTTTCCCTTGAAAGTAAAAGGTAAAGGTTAAAGTTTTTATAGGTTTGTGAATTGTGTATGGTTCTTAGGATGGGTGGGGCAATGTTAAAAGATGAAATTTAATATAAAGCCTGAATTTGTGACAAACCAGTTTTTTTTGCCAGTTTAATAAAATTACCTCTTTGATCTTTCAACATTTTGTAATTAGATTTTTTTAAAATGATATTTTAGAATTCAGATATGCATTATATGTTCATTTGCAAAGGGAGAGAATTGTTGGAGTAGGTGGGTTGAAAAAGTGTGCACTGCCCCCCCCCCCCCCCCGCCCCCAAGTTAACAGCTAGTGGGAAAAACCTTTAGTTGCAACACTGTCCTTCCAGCAATGGAGTTAAATTTAGACTCAGCAATTGTAATCGCACTTGTAGTTGGTGATCACACTGGTGTTAATTAGGTTTATATGTTTTTAAATCTCAAAAATCAGCTTTTTCCTTTTTTTATTTAAGTATTCTTGGACACCCTGTTTGTCCTTGGTGGGGAAAGCTAAATTGCAAGCCAGGTGATAATGGTAAAGAGCTAGGAATAATCTGCACATGAAGAGGGGGCTTTATAAAACAGAAAATAATTCAAAAAATTTCACAGGTTGTGGCCTTAATAAATGTCTTTAGATGACTTTGATAGATTTCTGCTTTTGTCCTCTGGCAGTCAATCATGTAATATTGTTAGCTGTTCAGCTTGCTGTATTTCAGTTATTTAATAATAATTATTTTTTAGAGATTTATTTGTTTTAGTACGAGTGAGCTGGGGGGGGGGGGGGGGGGGGTGGGGGGAGGGGCAGAGGGAGAGAGAGTCACAAGGAGACTCCACAGTGAGTGGAGCCCCACTGAGGCTTGATCTCACAATCCTGAGATCAGGACCTGAGCCCAAACCAGAGAGTCAGCCGCTTAACTGAGCCACCCAGGTGCTCCAGGTATTTAATAATTATTAAAGTAAATTTTAGGGGCGACTGGGTGGCTCAGTCGTTAAGCGTCTGCCTTTGGCTCAGGTCATGATCCCAGGGTCCTGGGATCGAGCCCCACATCAGGCTCCCTGCTCAGCGGGAAGCCTGCTTCTCCCTCTCTCACTCCCCCTGCTGTGTTCCCTCTCTCACTCCCCCTGCTGTGTTCCCTCTCTCGCTGTCTCTCTCTCTCTGTCAAATAAAACCTTTAAAGTAAATGTTAGAGATGGTTCAGAGAAGGGCGCTTCCTAGATGGGACAGAATTCTACTTTGTAGGGATGTCATCCTTGGTGGCTGTTAATTTAAGTGGCTATGTAACGGCATCATTGTGTATTTGTATAGCTCTTTTATGTTCTAGTGTTTTTGTTTATAAAGAGAACTGAAGCTCTGAAACCCAAATAGTTGTCTAAATTATTTTGTAAAGTTTGTGTATCTACTAGGGGACTGTAGACCATTATTTGCTAGCTATTTCCTTATTCAAAAAAGTTCGAAAGATTCAGAATTTGGAAGGTATGAGTGTGACTACTTTTCAGGCATTTTTAGACTGTGCCTCGAGTATAGCCTATGTGGATTCTCTGAGCTTGCTCAGTACTGCCTCATCTATATATGGAGGCATGGATTTTTTATTCTTTGGGTTGTAATCCAGTGTTATCTAACTTACTTTGCTTTTTTACTTATTTTATTGCTCACACAGTTCCATTTTTGGCCCTTGTGTCCTTTTAATGGTGCCCCGTTTTTGTTTTGTTTTTTTCTTTTTAAGCATTTTCTTTATCAGGCATTTAAGGCTCACCTTGTATTTTGCCTTTCCCAGCCCTAGAGTCAACTGTTTCTCCAAGGAGCTACCATAAAGAATTTTGAAGGGAAGTGACAGGTGGTAAATGTGAATAGTTTAGAAAATAGATTGAACAGTGATGGTGATACAAGCGAGTGCATGGGCAAGGGGGAAGGACAGAGGGACAAGCAGACTCCCTGCTGAGCAGGGAGCCTGACTCCCAGGCTCTTGGGGCTCGATCCCAGGACCCTGAGATTATGACCTGAGCTGAAGTCAGACCAAGTGAGCCACCCAGGCACCCCATTGAGTTAAATTTTAATATGTGATATATGAAGTGAGGTTCATTTTCTTCCCTATATATGGATGTGTAATTGTTCCACCATTTGTTGACCAGAGTATCCTTTTTCTGTTGAATTATCTGCACTTAATATTGAAAATCCCAGTTGTCCATTTATGTGTGGTATATTTCATAACTATTCTGTTCCGTGGATCTATTTGTTTTTACACCTAGGCTATTTTAAAAATAAATGTACTTATGAGCAATATCTGATGTTTTTATGTATACTAAAAACACTTCTAAACATGTTGAAGAGCATACAGTACATATTCAGCAACTGACTTTTCATTTTAATATTGTTTTTGAGATCTATTTCATGCTGACTTTGACTGCTATAAATAGGATGACTTTATGTCTTGGTTTCCCAGGGACAGTCCTAATTCACTCCAGTTAACCTGACATAATTACAAATAGTACAGCTTTTTAGTCTTTTAAGTGCCTCATATAATTATCTTAGATACAGGTTTGAATGATATGCATAAAGTGCAACTTAGTCTATTTCCTGTTTGACAGACACATAGGTTGTTTTATATTTTAGATATAAGGTGGCAGTTAATTTCTCAGTTTATATCTTACGTACATGGGTGAGTTTCTGTGTATAAGTCTAGAAGGGAATTGCTAGATTCATTGGAACATTTTGGATTTTATTAGATAACTGCAGAATTGTTCTTCACTGTGGTGGGAGCAGTTGACACTCCCTTCAGTTTCACAGGGCCTCTTTTCCCGACTTCCTTGCCAGTGTTTGATACTGACTGATAATGTATACTTTTTTAAGATTTTATTTATTTGCGAGAGAGAGAGAGCCCTAGCTGGGAGGAGAGGGAGAATCAGGCTCCCCATTGAGCAGGGAGCCTTATGCAGGACTCCGTATCAGGACCCTGAAATCATGACCTGAGCTGAAGGCAGATGCTTAACCAACTGAGTCACCCAGGCAGCCCATATATTGACTGGTATTTTAATACTTCGGGGGATTTTCCGTGAGAAGTGATAGATTTTATCTTTTTAATTTTTTTTTTTTAAAGATTTTATTTTTTTGACAGAGAGAGGGAACAGAAGCAGGGGGAGAGGCAGAGGGAGAAGCAGGCTTCCCACTGAACGGGGATCCCGATGCGGGACTCGATCCCAAAACCCTGGGATCGTGATCTGAGCCAAAGGCAGACGCTTAACGACTGAGCCACCCAGGCGCCCCTAAAATTTATTTTTAAAGATTTATTTAGAGCATATGCAAGTGCAAGGGAGCGGCAGAAGGAGAGGGACAAAGAATCTCAAGCAGACTCTGCACTTAGTGGGAGACCACACTTAGTGGGAGACTGACTCCAGGCTGGATCCTGTGACCCCGAGATCATTGATTTTGCCAGAGTAAGCTCTACTATTAATTCAGGTGGATTATGGTTGCCCTTCATGCTTCCCTGCTCTTGGAACGTAAATGCTCACAGCTTTTTAGACTCAGTTATAGGAAGCCCATTTAACATTCTTCGTGAACTTCAGCAAAATTATTGATGGAAATTTCTTTAAAGTTGTCATGCAGTCTAGTAACTTGGGATTAAGTAGACATTTTGAAATTTGAGTATTTCAGAAATCGGGGTCAGTCCACAAAAAAATCAGTGATTATGTTCATCTGTGAGAGATCGTTGACATTTCCATTGAATGTTATTTTAGAATAACATTTATTGATGATGTTATGTGCTTTTCAAAAATTAGGTAAGAAAAGGATGAAAATTACACTTTTCATTCCATGTAGGCAACTAATAATTGTTGCCTCAAATTTTTTTTTTTCTGTACTGTACCTTAATCACGCTTTCATTGTTTGCTCTGAGGGATCTGAATGCCAACACAAAATGGTACTGTTGGAAAAAAGATAGTATTACAAGCCAAAAGTGAATTCTTTCCTAAAGTTGGAAAACTTGAATAGAAAGTATTCTAATACAACCCTTTCAAAAAGGAAAGTAAATAGATATTTAAGACCAATTTGAAGGTGAAACTAAGAACTTTTTAGGAGAATGCTTAGCTCTTAGACCTTAGCCCTGAAAGTTCTGAGAAAGTAACCAAATGGGGTGCCTGGGTGGCTCAGTCGGTTAAGCTTCTGCCTTCGGCTCAGGTCATGATCCCAGGGTCCTGGGATCGAGCCCTCCATCGGGCTCCCTGCTCAGCGGAGAGCCTGCTTCTCTCCCTCTGCCTACCTTTCCTCCTGCTTGTGCGCTCTCTTCTCAGTCAAATAAATAAAATCTTAAAAAAAATAAAGTCAACCTAGAAGTTCTCTGAAAAGTTAGTGTTACATTAAGTGCTTGGGCTTCTATAATCCAAGGTACTCTGTACACAAATTCTTACTCACAGGCATCCTATATTTTAGTACTGCTAGCAGAGTACTTAAATAGTCTTCTGGGGACAGAGAAGGGTGGAATGTGGAAATGCTTTCTTTAGAGTTAGTTAATAATTATACTAATAGTAATAACAGCTGACATTCAGTGCTTGCTATTTAATAGACAATTCTTAAGTTATTTCAGTTTTATAGATGAGAGAACTGGGGGCACAGATTGTTACTACCCCAGGAGCACAGCAAGTGAATGATGTGGGAGAATTTTTCACAGTGAGAATTGGTTAAAGAAAATTTGGGGGGGGGGTTTCTTTTTATTGCATCTCAAATACTTTTTCACTGTTCTAAACTAGAGCACTCAGTTTTAGATTTGCCTTATTAGACTTGGATGGTTCAATGAAAACTGGTAAACTGAAGGTAATGTTTAGTATCTTCCCTCCTTAAGGATTTCTTTTTCTTTTTTTAATTTTATTTATTTAGGGAGAGTGCGCGCAGGCACTTGCAAGCAGGGGGAGGGGAAGGGCAGAGGGAGAGAATCTCAAGCGACCCCGCACTGAGTGGGGAGCCTGATGCGGACCTTGATCTCACGACTCTGAGATCATGACCTGAGCCAAAATCAAGAGTTGGACGCTTAACTGACTGAGCCACCCAGGCACCCCTGAAAGCATTTTTTATATAGAATTTTGGAGGCATAATTTACAAATGATGAAATTACAGAATTTAAGGATTCACTTGAAAAGTTTTTCTATTGTATATTTATAATCATTACCCTGAGAAACAGTTGACCCTTGAACAAGAGGAGTTTGAACTCTGGGTCCACTTGTACATGGATTTTTTTTTTTTTTTTTAAGATTTTATTTATTTATTTGACAGAGAGAGACACAGCGAGAGAGGGAACACAAGCAGGGGGAGTGGGAGAGGGAGAAGCAGGCTTCCTGCCAAGCAGGGAGCCCGATGTGGGGCTCGATCCCAGGACCCTGGGATCATGACCTGAGCCGAAGGCAGACGCTTAATGACTGAGCCAGCCAGGCGCCCCAGGAAATAAAATCTTTAAAAAAAAAAAGAAAGTATTTCTATTCTTTGTCAGACACAAGTTTTTGGGGCTAGAAAGTTACATAAGAAATGGTCTCTAAAGAAACATTTAGGAAGAAGCTTGCATTCTTTTTTTTTTTTTTTTTTTTTT